>NW_026042818.1:0-93378 GCF_023856365.1 Brienomyrus brachyistius
CTGTGTATACTGTCCTTAATGTCTTGCCTCTCTCGTATAACTTGAGATACGCCCAAATTGACTTGCAACAAGTGGTCCTGGTTCCAAATGCGGAAGGCGATGGATACCTGTATTTTATATGCTGTAGTGTGCTGGGTGTCAGACATTGCAATGCACCTTGCTTTGATCTTGACCTGTTAGATCAGAGGGAGGTAATCTTATCCAGAAAGGGCCACTGTGTATGATGGTTTTCACTGCAACTCTCTGAACAGCGAACCTAACAGTTATCCCAATACCTTGATCTTGCTAGCATATTTAAATGTGTACCTATTCAGGAATAGAGTGGTGAAGGCATTCAGAGGAGGACTGATGATTATCAGAGGGAACAAAGGGGCTGGGTACTTGTCAGTATCCAGTAGAACCACCAGACTCCTACACTGAATGGTTCTGGATGTGGCACAGACGTTAATCCCTCTGTATTAGGGGATCCGTCTCCAGTTTGTACTCTTCTAGTTAATAGGTAGATTATCAGGCAGTATTTCACCCTAGTCCAGTACTCATTGACAGCCTAATACACCGTGTTTCAGTTTGTCTTGATAGTCAATACATGTCACAGGATGTACATTACTCTGATGGGCAGGCCCTCTTACATATGATGGAAATTGCAATACCTACTTTTGGCCACGAGATGGCAGCAAGAAAATAGAAAAATTATTTTCCCACGGTCTACTAGCAGCTTTTAGATGTTAATTCTTCATAAAAATAATTTGACTTGATCCAATGTATTTTTAATACAAACAATTACCACACAAAGCTGCTAGTTTCCTCCGGTTTCCCCCCACAGTCCAAAAACATGCTGAGGCTAATTGGAGTAGCTAAATTTACCGTAGGTGTGCATGTGTGAGTGAATGGTGTGTGAGTGTGAGCTGTGATGGGCTGGCCCCCCATCCTGGGTTCTTCCCTGCCTCGTGCCCATTGATTCCGGGATAGACTCCGGACCCCCTGTGACCCAGTAGGATAAGCGGTTTGGACAATGGATGGATGGAAATAGCATACAGATTAAGCACCTGTACTGTGCTATCTGCTTATAGTAGCTGTCCATTGTAGATACATCACTGTATGCATACTGTATTAAGAGCTAGATAAGGACAGTGGGTCATTATATGGCTTGCAGTCCTGCTCATTTTCCTGCACCCGTTACACTAAGTGATACACCCACTAATGTCCTCTTTCATCCACTTTCAGGCATCTCTTGATCAGTGTATATTACTTACTATGGACCTTGGACATACATGCGATTGGACACACACACACACACACACACACTTACACTAATTACCTAATCAACCATCTGTGCAAGCAAGTAAACATGTACCATCTATATAAGTATTGTACATAGCATAGAGAGTGTCCAATCTATATTAAAGGTGACTCGAAAGAAGTCAGACTTTAGTAAAGACTGTAAATTTCTCAGCCATAACATAAGCCAACAGAACACGGGCTGACCATCAGTCAACATGTCTTCAACCATGCAGGACAGGACCCAGTCCAGGCCAAACCTCACGGTGCTGGTGTTAATAAAAAAAATGTAAGGAACATGCAGCTGCAGCTCACACACAAACACAGTCCACAGCATCCAGAAAAAGGTCAGGCCTTTTTCTTCTTTAGCTGACTCCGCCCAGACCTCGCCCCCTTTCTGGGCGCCTCGCACTATGCCTTTGAACTGGCCCTGCAGCTTGGCCCGTTTCCTGTTTCCCAATGCAAGTCATAAGATTCACCCGTAAATGATATTTTGAATCGGAACGATATTTATTACTATTGTTTAGATTAAATATATAACGGTTTAATGATTGAATATAACTTGATATTGTTGTTTGTGTTGTTTAGTTTGAGGTTCTAGTTTCTGTCTTTATCCGCTTTCGTTTCAGTAGGCAGCTGGTTCATCCCAGGCTCAGGGTCTCTCTGCTCTTCATCAAACCCACACCCCCAGTTTGGGAGCACCCTCTCCCTCTCCTCCCCCCACGGCTGTGACTGTTACTCCTCCTTGAGGAGTAACTGCTCCGCCCCCTATCCCAGCCCCTATACCCACAGGAGTGCATCACCCAGTGAGCCGCCGCCCTGCCTGTCCCCTCACACAAGCACACACTGAAATCATGGTCCTAAGCTCTCTGTGTGGGTCACCACGATAGTACAGCACACCGACGATTACCCTCTGACTGAATCAGAATCAGCTTTATTTGGCCAAGTATGTTCACACATATTGGGAATAGTTAGACATTTAATCAAAATAATTAAGACAAGACATAAACATACAGTTCTGTTGATATGCGACGCATATAACCTCTGCATTCACAGCACTGCTTCAGTTATCGAAGAGCAAATTTCCAAAACTCACTCAGTCCGATAACCTAAAGTAATAAGTCATAATCCTCTTCATACGTTGCAGTAATGGGAATGAAATCTCACTCAGTGTTTATGTAATGGAGCAATGGAATTTCGTGAAATTTCCAAAAGTCCACAGAAATATTTAGAAAAACATTCCTGCAGACTGAGTTTTTGATATTTGCTTTTCAATTAACACAATTTTCTTCAGTCTGAGGTTTAACAGAATTCAGCCATATGCTGTTCAAAAAAAACTACACAGAACAAAAACAGAATGGACTTTACATCTGTCTGAAAGGAAAGTTGACACAGGCTGCAGCAGTGAACAAATCAATCAATGTATTAAAGTTAGGCATTAAGTAACTGGAGGCAGTATATACATAACATGATAACATGCCTTTTCTGTATTGACCATATTAAGGACGCTGTAACACTGCCCACCACATACCTGCTTCATTTATTGTTTTATACTTGCAGCTGCTTATTCAGACAGCTCGTCTACCTGTCTGTCCATGTTGCCCTCCCATGACAACTGGTCCAGCCTACAGGTGCCGTCCCATTCCGGCATGTTACCCATGAGTCATAGCGGCACCTCCGGGAGCAGCTCCAGGTGAGCCCGTGCCTCCCCTCCCCCACCTGTCCCCATGCTGAGTCTCGGGCCCCCGTCTTCCCTCTTGTTCTCGCCTATACCCACATCCTGGCCTGTGTCTGCATCGTCTCACCTCGTTAACAGGACTTTCGCCTTCTTCTGTCCTGATCCATTCAGGCCCATCATTCTGGGACATGCTTTGATTTATTTCGCCATAGTTACTCTTTGTTTTCCTTTGTACTTTGCACTCTACAAGTAAAATGAATAAAAAATAGGCATTATTTTGATATTGTTTTAGTACAGTGACACTAGTATATTTGTTGTTGTTTCCAGGCAACACTGCATGCTGATTTAACGTCTTTCCTTAATCTCCACCCACATTGCTCACACACAGCCAGTATCCCAGTTTGTGGTCAATGAGCTCCTCCTCACTCACCCCAGTCTCCTAGTCCAGTGGAATGTCCAACAGCTTGGGCTCTCAGTTCCTGCGTGTCATGCCCGGCTCGTCCGCTCCTCCTGTGTGCCACGCCCCCTGATTACCCACGTGTTTTCTCCCGATTTGTACCCAGCTGTATCTAGTTAATTTGCTCAGTCCTGTGTATTTCAGTCCGTGTCTTACCTGAGTCCAGTGTCTGTCATTGATGTTTGTATGCGTGAGATGTTTCCCCGTCCGCGCTTCCTAATTAAACTCCCGTTTTTGCCTGTCCGCTTGCTCCTTGCACGCCTTGCCCGCACGATCGCCTGCCTGCTTGTACCCGATCGTGACACTGCGCAGCTCTACAACTCATTACCCAGGGCTCTCGCACCCGGCCACAGTGCCCCTCTCAGGCTCCCCGCTGTATGACAGCACTGCCCCATCGGAAGTTCATGAAGCCTCACAGTACGACGCCTCTCCCCACGCGCGCTTAGCCACCACCGGGACTCCCATCACTCCTCCTTCCCTGTAGGGCGGCGCACTTCCATTATTATTACAGTTTCTACTGTCACTCTGTTGCTTTTCCTGGTGCTGGACTTTTGACAGATAAATACATTATTTGTTGCATTCAGTGACAAAAGATTGGTCTGTTTAACACCCTCAGTCTCCACCCTATGAGCCCCTTGTTGGCGGCAGAATCAGGAAGATGTCGGAGAAAGCAGAGGTAAAGTGAATAGTCACCTCGACAATAATGTGGAAACCGCTAATGGTGATCATGCCTGTGTGGGTGAAATGGATCACCACAGTATAAGCGGATGATGATTATAGACGATTTTTCCCTTTTTCTTTATGTCTGTTTACCATCTAATAGGCATTTTTTTTCTTTGGGATGCGTCTAGGTCAGATACGACCAAAATATTTTTCTCATTTCAGAAGTGAAAAAAAATATTGCTCTCAGATTCTGTTCAGTTGTAGTTTTTTAAAATAATGTACCTTGATTTGTGTTTGTTTAAAATGCCATTACCTGTTGCTTACTGGGCCGCTGAAAATGTCTGGCCCAGCTAAATTTCTTGGTTTAAAAATCTGGCCCAACTACTTTCCAGACCTGGACTAGCCCTACTGAATCATACACTAATGTTATTCTGTTATGTGGGCTGTTGTGATAGGGAGATTTGCTGGATGCTGCACGACGGGTGGTGTCCCTGCTGCAGAATGCCCTGTCTGAAGCAGCACCTAGAGACAGTGAGGGTTGTTGTTATCACCTTAATATTGTATATACGCAATCTGTTATTTCTTAACTAATATAATTGTAAGGTATTCTTCTAATATATTGTGCACAGCCAACAAAAAAGAGAAAAATGCAAAACCAAAGGAAGGCTTTCTTTTCTCTTAAAAGTCTTTTTTCTAAACCAACTGAGAGTCAGTTAGAGGGGTGTTCATTATCAGTATTGTTGCTGGCATTTCTGAAAATGTGCCAATTTTAGTCAAGTGGCTACTTTTCAAATGCAGTCCCTGGCCAAGATGAAGAAAGTTCATGAAGACTACATGATAATATTAAGCACTGACATAACAAACAACATTTTTTACATGCAAAATATACAGGAAATATACACTGCAACAGGCTAGGATAGACAAATAACCAAATACACTTGCAAGCCTGACCACTTTAGACCCCAGATTAGAAAATTGGTGAATGAGCATATATTTTTTCCAAGTTTTGTTTTGCTTTCAAGTTCTCACAAATAAAAAAAAAAAAAGATTTTCCCACTATAGCCAGATCCAGTTTCTGTGGGGGGCGGGGGGGGGACTTTAGACCCCAGATTAGAAAATTGGTGAATGAGCATATATTTTTTCCAAGTTTTGTTTTGCTTTCAAGTTCTCACAAATAAAAAAAAAAAAAGATTTTCCCACTATAGCCAGATCCAGTTTCTGTGGGGGGCGGGGGGGGGGGGGTGACAATTTGTAGTAATAACTATTTCCTGCTGAAAACCACTGGTAAACTATCCACATGTCTCTGAATATCTGTGAGTCCCGAGACCTCCATGACAGATAGATATAAGTTGCTAGTGTTGATCGGCAGGAAATCTTCTCCAAAGCCCCACCACCACCTCACACCAATCCACCCAGGGTTTACTCCAAATAAATTTGCTGGTAATACAAACCGGATCAACTTGTGGTTTGTGTCCACGTGTACTAGAGACAAAGGCCCTGGTACATTCTGCGTACAACACAGCCAAGACTTGACAACCTTTATATGATGCGCATGGAATCAACCCTATGCATGGAGGCTGCAACTCTTCTCCACCGAACCCTGTAGCCCATTGACTGCAGCCTGCATTGACTATCCTGTAGCCTGCATTTGGTAGATCATTCTTGACAGAAGAAACCAAATTGTCAAGTTCCCTAACACAGAGCTCATACTCTTTTATTCTTCTTAAGATTGTTCTTCTTGAAACACCCATCAGTGTGGCTATGCAAGGCACAGGAAGTTGAGTATGGAGCATTTCTTTCAAACATTGTTCTTCAATCAAAATCTTGGGTCGTCTATTGGTGGCAGCGACTTCCTGTGTGACACATGGGGCTGGACGTTCCAGATGTGCCCTCACAAGGTCAAAGAGCTCTTGCAAAGCCAGGGTGATAGCAGGAGGTACTTCAATGTGATTAGACAGGGCCTGCAGAAGATACAGCTCCTGATGACAAAGGAACTCCAGGTAATCCAAATTTAGTGGAGTCGCGCTGAATCCTATTTCTATTTTATGCAGAAGACTTTCGAGAAGGTGGTATCTGAGCTGTTCACAGAACAAATTATAGTTAATGAGGTGTCAAGATCTTGTCTCTGATCCACACACTAGGCCTACCATTCAAAAGTTTTAATTATGAAAATGAAATGTTTTTGTTTTGTGAGGTGCTTGTTCATGTATGATGATGTAGTGGCTGCTCTGTTTGACCGTGGTAAACCTTTTCACAAACAATATAAGTGAAGAAGTATGACATTAGATCTAAGGACCAGAGTATAATAAAGTTAAATAAAATCCATCAAAAACACTTACTCAGTGGAGATTCCAATGTAGTAGGCAGACAACTTTATGGCTTTAATAATGAGTGTATTTAGCAGCTACAAGGACAAAAGATATTATAAACCTCTCCATTTTAATGCTAATTTAATAAACATTAACAGATAGCACTTAAGGTGGTTTCGCCTATAGTCTGCTAACACTAACCCGAGAACTAATATCTGAGGAGCGTTCTTCCCAGGATTTGAATTTATTAAATTGGCTTTGTGATGTTGTATTAAGAAATTTTATTCACAATGCAATTTACCGTACATTGGCCCATTCTTTTATATACGGTAAGACGAAGCGGGAAATTCGAGCGAGCGAGTGCTGTGCAGACGCGAGCGCGTAGAGGGGATGGGTTTTCAGCACTCGAGCACACGCACGCGCGTGGTTCGACTTTTGGCCCTAATTTAACGGCGAGCGAGTGAGTGAGTGCTGTGCAATCGCGAGCGCGTAGAGAGCATGGATTTTCTGTTTTTATGCGCACGACTTTTGGCACTAATTTAACGCCATAGAAATGTGTGTTTAAAAGGGGAGGAGATCGGGTTGCAGCGCTGGTGTGAGCGGTTTCTCCGGGCAGTTCGCTCGAGGCTAACGTGGCTTTGGGAACGTGGTGTACCCGTCACCCATGCCAGGGAAGAAATCAAAACCGAAATGCTAGGAATATGGACTTCATCTTACGTCAAGCGTTTTCCCCTCCATTGACGCCCATAAAGAAAAGGCTTAAAGTCCATATTCCTAGCATTTCGGTTTTGATTTCTTGTCAGGTAAGTCTTTATGGCCAGATACATTCGCGAGAAATTTGGTGATTTGTGGTGACTGTTTTAATACATTAAGTTGCGTTACGCATTTTCACATTAAGCGTTTTAGAATGTCCCGTGGCAGGTATCCCCTTCTATTGCCCTAGGGAGGGTTGTAACCCTCGTCTGTATATTAATAAAGAATAATCCTTCTATTCCTGTCTCATGTATCTGGACCTCCCCAGCAATTTAACGAAATTTGGTGGCAGCGGTTACAAGTGAACCCGTTTAAGTTTAGCGCTCATACTTCCGTCCATATGTTTAAGACCCACCTTGGCTGACTTAGCTGACATGTCCTGATTTCATAATCTTCAAATTTGTAATCTTTTCTCCTTCATCTAACTCCATGTTTTTAACTTCTTGTCATTTTCTTGCCGTTTGACTCATAGAAAATTATCAGACTTAAATGACACGTCAGCCTGTGCAGACAGCGATTTCAATGTTTTAATAAATTGGCCAGCAGGTGGGGGCAGTGCTCAATTTCATTAATGCCATTCAGAAAACTTTCAGGCTTTATGTCTTAATGAACAGCCTAGAAAAGGACAAAGCATTATATTACTGATGCATACAGCAGATCCCCAACTCAGGCTGTGTTGCATATTCTTAACAGTGCTACAGTATGTTCACACAGCCAGTACAAACAAACTTGCAAGATCTAGACCAGGGGTCACCAACCTTTTTAAAACGGAGAGCTACTTCACGGGTACTGAGCCATACGAAGTTTGATATCAGTTTTAAACGCCCTCCTAAACATGTCTAAACTTCATGCATGATAAACATGTTTTAAATGCTTTTTTATATTCAATTTCAAATCTATATAAATGCAAATGTGATAGATTAGAAACAGGACAAAATAAAATTTTAGATGATGTTCGCTGGTGAGTTGTGCTATTTTATAGAACAGGTCCACGGGCAACTCATGTGGTCATTGGGGGCATCCTTGGGGCACCATGTTGGTGACCCCTTATCTAGACCTACCACATCAGGTAGGAAGGTGCCTATTTCTACCAACTATTCAGACCATCAGACCCAAACCATACATTCAGTCATGCACAGGCACTCCACCAGAGGGCTCTACATTCTGTCCTACATCTGCTCACCTGTTAGACCCACACTCAGTCTCCATCCTGATTTCTACCTACTACTCGGACTATCTCACCAAAACCAGTCCTGTGGCCTGTTCTATGAAGCGGGGTTACTGGCTTATTGGGGAAACTTGTCGGATTTCTTGATCGGGACCTTCAACTGCTCTGCCATAGAGAGCATCCTAACATGCTGCCTTACGGTCTGGTATGCGGGCTGCTGGTGGCCTCCTACCGCTCTGCCATAGAGAGCATCCTAACATACGGCCTTACGGTGTGGTATTCGGGCTGCTGGTGGCCTCTATGACTTTTTTTGTAGACAGTCCATCTGTGTGGTGCTGTTTGCACGAATTGTTTTGGGAAATGCACTTACAGTTTTGCAGATGTTAAGGGTGATTCCAGAAATGCATCAAAGCAACTGAGGAACTGCAATGTCACTGTACAGTTACTTATAATGGGCGCCAATGTAATGTGTAGAGTGGCAAATAAACTGATTCACCATTTACTCTCATGTACATCACTTAAAATGCTTGTTTTAAATGCAAATGTGTGAATGTAAATCTAAGCAGTAAAGCTACAATTTACATTCTGTTTGCATGGTGGAAAGAACATTTAATCTGCCTTTTAAGTGTGATTAGAAGATCTAATGCCTGTGTGCTTGTAATAAGATGGTCGCTGGTTCAAACCCAGCCACAGCACATCTCTGCGTCCTTGAGCGAGGCCCTTAACCCCCAGCTCACTGGGCATCACTATGGGTGGCTGCCCTTCGCAGACAACTTACTCTGTTTACTCTAAAAAAAAGAGAGCAAGTTGAGAGAGAAGTTAAGACAATTTCTCCACAGGGACCAATAAAGTATCAATTATTATTACTGTATGAGAGACTGTCTAATATCAGATAGATAACAGACTCATACTGTGCTGAGCTTGTCTGAGAGAGATGATTAGCAAATGCTCTCCCACAGTATCTCAGCACTCTGTACAAAGAACTTTATATGCTCAGTATCTGCTCCTGTTTATCTAATTGTTCTCATTTTAACTGGATGTTAAGGAGTAAATTAATAAACGTCATGTAAGTGCACATTAAAATGCTTTTTCACTGTTACTTAAGTTCCCATGTGAACAGCCAATCAGATCAGCCTGATGTGTGTCTCTCTGTTTCCTCTCTGTTTCCTGCCCTTTCATCCCGACCACGACCATGATCTCTCACTTAGCAGCAGAGCAGTTTATTCTAAACAGTGGAAGCACAAAAATGTTCAGACTCTTTGGTCTTCTCATTTTCATTAGTAAGGCCCTATAATATAAATTATTTTGGGATTTTAATATTTTCATTTATCTGTATGATGTGATCAGTGGAATTTGGCCATTTAATCTGCATCATAGTTAATAGTTATTTAGATTACTATTATATGTCTTATTTGATTATGATTTTTTTTGTTTTTCTGTTTTTGCAGACACTGCACTGACTACAGATGTTGTTCAGCCCAGTCACCTGATGAGGGTTCAGCTTGGAGACAGTGTGACCCTGACATGCTTCTGTCAAGGAGAAACAACTTTTGTTACTTTGTTTAAGCAAGCTGTTGGTCGGAAGCCCCAGCCCATGGCGAAAGCACTTCTCTACGTACCTGGTGAATTTTACAAGGAATATAAAAGCATAAAACGTTACTCCTTACTGAATGCAGAGGGGAGTTTTAACCTCACTATTTCTAACGTGGAGCCGTCAGATTCTGCAGTGTATTATTGTGCTGCTGTGTTTCTTCATGAGGTCACCTTCGGGAATGGAACCTTTGTCATAATCACAGGTAAATGAGATTCCAACTATTTTCATATTTGCTTTATTATAATGTCAGTAAGATTATTCCCTGCAAAATAATTTTGACAGTTTAGTTGTTTGTCAATATAAAATTAGCAAAGATACCTTATTGTCTGCTTTGTTCCATAAATGTTTTTCTAAACATCAAACAAAAATCATTCATTATTATTATTATTATTATTATTATACAATTTGTTGCATTTTGCTTGCTGTCAGCCAAAAGCCTAACCTTCTCTTTATACAGATGTTAATGTTACACATTGCAGCCTCTTTAAAACAAATAACATAAAAAAATGTTTGAGTTGTTATATACAGTATAGGACTGTGCAAAAATCTTAAGCAACAAAAGAAAATTATTTTTGACGTTATTTATCTGAGCAGTCAGTGTGTATTCACTCTGAAAAAAAAAATGCATGATTTAACATATGAACTAGGGATGTGCACCATTCAGAACTGATTTGAGAATGAAATTCTCAAATACGTATCCTAAAATTCAGGATTTTGAATACATATATGAACTTGAATTTCAGTTCATTTTGTTAATCTGAATTACATTTGAATTGTGGTTGAAAACAGGTTGTGGCATTGAAATTTATATTTGAATTTAAAGAAGAAGAACGAAAAAGGGTTTGGATTCAAATTCAAGTTCATATACGTACTGTAGGTGTAGCTTTTAACTAAAATATGAACTTTAATTTAAATATGAATTATACATAAACACATTAACATTGTTATACATCATTGTTATAAAAATGTCGTTTTGTAAAGAATGAAATAATGCAACATTTGAAGTGTCACCTAAAATAATAATTATACTGTCATTTTGTGCACCATGGTGGATCTGCTCATAGGAAGAGCTGAGTGTCTCTCCTTAAAAGTCAGTGTTGGCTGCAGTGACGGCAGTTTCTAACCTAAGAAACGTCCCAAACACTTTTCCTGCATCAAAAGTCAAACTAGTCCCTATTCCTGCCATGAAAGGTTCACATAATGTCACCGATACCTGAACCAACCATGTTTATCAGAGGATGCCAACCCTTTGGCTGCAGCTTTCTCTGCACACGCTGAGAGAGTCTTCAGTGTAGCAGGAAAAGATTTCAGGCCAGAAGATTGCAAATTAAATCATGAAACCTTTGAAGATATTATGCTGAATAAATGTAATAATAATGAAAAATTAGCAATGTGTATTGGAATAAAGCATAATTGTATTTGCCATGACGTTTTGCTTTTCGCTGTAGTGCTATGGTTGAACGGAAAAACTTACTTTTGTGTGCATAAGAAAATAAATAGGAGGAACTACGAAACCAAGTAATTCCTTTTACTATGTATACTTTTTCTTTAATGTTAAAAGATAGACAAACTAGTAATGGGCAAACAGCTCTTCGGCTCTTGAATTAAATTATGCAGGTACTACAGCAAAATGCTCAAAAATACCAAAACACATCAAGAGCTAAATATGCAAAAACAATAAATACCTTCCTGTGGAAAAGGGGCAACATAAACCAAATGTAAAGTCACGAAAATCATGAAAATATAAAGTACACTTTACACACTTCATTTCTTTGAATTGAAATTAATTATATTCATCTACCTTCATACATTAATACAAGACATTATATGATTATAATGTTTGTTATTATCATATAATTTTTATTTAGGTATTATGTAGGTGCAGTTAATGTATAGTGTTACCTGATATATACTAATAAGCAGTAATACAATAAAAAGAGAGAAGAATGTCAGCTGTTCTCCAAGAAGTTACTGATTTCTTGGATGGCTAGAAGAACATCGATTCAGTTCCCAAAAATCTGTAAGAACAATTTTTGAGGATCTGTATTTTCCATTGTTATTCTCAAAGGGCTGTCATCATGACTATTTTGCTTTTCAGGTAAAGACTCCAACAGCAGGACTGTGGTACAGCAGCCTGTGTCTGACACATTGCAGCCAGGAGACTCTGTGAGCCTGCAGTGTACGATAGAGACTGGGAGCTGTGCAGGAGAACACAGTGTTTACTGGTTCAGACATGGATCAGGAGAATCCCTTCCTGGAGTCATTTACAGCCATGGAAACAGCAGTGATGAGTGTGAGAAGAGCCCTGAGGCTGGATCTCCTACACGGAGCTGCGTCTACAGCCTCCCCAAGGGGAACCTCAGCCTCTCCGATGCTGGGACTTACTACTGCGCTGTGGCCATGTGTGGGGAGATGCTGTTTGGGAACGGCACATAGCTGGATATAGATGGTAACACCCAGTGTGGGGAGATGCTGTTTGGGAACGGCACACAGCTGGATATAGATGGTAGCACCCAGTGTGGAGAGTATATCTGCTTCAAAGTTTTATTTAGCTTATTCTGCTATTAAGACATTTATTTCTTTTTTTAATGTAATGAATTTTCTAATTTAAGTGCTTAAATTAAATTACACAGATGTTAATTTAATAATTATCCATCCATCCATCCATTTTCCAAACCGCTTATCCTATTGGGTCGCGGGGGGTCCGGAGCCTAATTTAATAATTATTTCAAATATTAATATCCATCCATCCATCCATTTTCCAAACCGCTTATCCTATTGGGTCGCGGGGGGTCCGGAGCCTAATTTAATAATTATTTCAAATATTAATATAAATTGTTAAAATGCAAAATACTAGAAGTTCATGTTAAAAATGGACTATTTACAAAACAACTGCTGTAATGTGTTATCGATTTGATCTTTAACTAATGTAATGTAAGCAAATGGGAAATGTGTCTCTATATCATTATGCTGAAATCTATCTCTTTGTTACAGGCTTTCAGAAGCTGCTGGATCCTCTTCACTCTGGCTTGCTGATAGTTTTATCTTGCAGCATTATTCTGAACGTTGCTCTCATTTGTATAAGATGTAAACTGACCTGTACACACTGTGCAGGTACGCTGCCCGGCTTTATGCACTCAGAAGGACAAAATGTAGATTTTAACAAATTATAGAAATATAAAATTGTTTTATGATAGATAACATTTTCATATTAAAACCACTCTTGCAGGTAATACAGTTTTAAAATCCATTATTAAATCTCACCTTATTTATATAAACCTTTTTGTACTGTAAGATTTACATTTTTGTATTATATCTTTCATATTTTGCAAAATCTATTGAAATATACATGTTGCAATAAGTTGCATATCAATAACTTTTATTACCAAGATCTCCTTTATAGCAATTTTATTATATATGATATATGAGAACAAATGACACGTATCCAAACATGCACACTTAAATTGACAGAAGTCATTTTTACTTTCATTTTTGAGACAAAAAGGATGTTGATTGCTTGAAAATTCGGAATGTTATCTGACCACGGTATGATACCGTGCGAAATTAAATAATATATTGATGTGTTATATATTTTAAACAGATGAAAAGAACAGTGATATATCAAAAGTGGAATGGTCACGCAAGCAAGTATGTAATAAATATTTCAAATTACAAATCGTCAGTAAAACAAATGAACCTCAGACTGATTTCCATCCTGGGATCAGCATTTTAAGTGCTATTTGTGAAAATAGGTAATAGCAAACCGATTTGATCCATCCAATTCTGCCATCTTTGTCTCCACAGTGCCATGACGAGGACACACTGAATTACGCTGCCCTGAACCTTAAGAAGCCAAAACCCAGGAGACAGAAGAAAGACGGGAATAATGACACTCTGTATTCTGACCTCCGCTACAGAGATTATGAATAAAGATGCTTCTCATTCATGTCAGTCACACAGAGTGTTCAGGGTGTAGCTTTAATAATGTTCAGAGGAGGGCAGGGGAGCCAGTGCTTCTGAGACTGAATCACGGGATTTTACGGAGCACCGGTGCTGAGTTTGGTGTCAGTGTGTTTGGGGCGCATTTTTACTGGAAGTGCAAATGTTCAAGCCAGACTGGGGGCTGAGGGAGGGGGAGAGGGGAGCCACAGAGATTATTTCTTCATGGCATGGGGGGGAATAAGCGGCTTTAATGTTGTGGAAAGGCTGAGTTGCTGCAATCAGTTCTTTGATGTCACACATGCTTACTTGTCTCCCTTGTGTACCATGCTGAATGGTTTGGGGCAAACGCACAGGGACTGATCGATTATATTAAACAGATGAAAGAAACTGAATGAAAATTTCAAGTGTTCTTAAATTACGTTTTTCATTTAATTGTGTGTTCTGGATGTATTTTT
This sequence comes from Brienomyrus brachyistius, assembly GCF_023856365.1. NCBI lineage: Eukaryota > Metazoa > Chordata > Actinopteri > Osteoglossiformes > Mormyridae > Brienomyrus > Brienomyrus brachyistius. The sequence goes on from NW_026042818.1 coordinate 14,298, forward strand.
GAGTATATACATGTACCTGTATATGTACCTGTATATATACCTGTGTCGTTAATAACGATGTGGATAATTAAGAAAGAGGAGTTTTGTTTCTTGCTCCCTGTCTTGTTACTTGGCTCACAAACATACACACACATAGACACACACACAAACATACACAGACACACAAACACACACACACATAGACACACACACACACAAACACACATGCACACATGCACACACACACACTGCTACGGCTCTGTAAGAACACTACCATGCTCTTTTGTGTGAGTGGGGTGGGGGGTGTTAAATAAGATGAAAATGACAATGGCTGTACTTTTGTTATGTCAGTTGTGTTTCTATAGTCATTGTATCATATTCCACAAGCTTTTTATTCTACAAGATGTACAAGCCAGTCAGTGTATTCAGTGGGGTGTTCAGGAGTCATTAGGTTCTGAAAAATGTCTTGCATTTAAAACATAATGTACTTTTGAATACTTAAGTATTTTTAGATGCAAATACTCCAGTACTTTAACTGAAGTAAAAAATTAACTGAAAAACTTTGAGTATTATTTGACGAGGAGTATCTATACTTAACTCAAGTAGTGAAGTTGTGTACTTTGTCCACCTCTGTCCAAAAGTGACATACAGCTGTAAGCTGTTTGGGTTTGTTTGTCTGCTGAGTGCTTCTCTGCAGTGCTGCAGATGTTTCCACTGGTTAGATGCAGCTCAGGAAGACTGACCCACTGACTGCACTGTGCTGGACTCACTTTGCAAAGAGTAAAAACCACACAGACAGAACAATATCTGCTTCTTGTAAGACCCTGTTTCCTCTCTACCTCACCCAGGTCACGCTTTCAAGTATTCAGCCTAAGTTATTTTATCCAAACAAGCCACCATTATTATTCATGCAGCTGGACATTTGACTGGAGCACATGATTGCTACATATCACTACTGTACATGGAACGGAATGTACAGTTTTCACAACAGAACTTTAGAAAAGCAAAATTCTCATCAGTCCACATCTCTAACCACCACACATCCTAGGGCTCCCATTTATAATGGTACATTTTTGTTTTATTCACATTCTTTTTCATCACACAGATAAACACCATCCATTAATCTTACAGCATGTATCCTGGTCAGGGTGATGGGGACGACACCACCTATATCGAGTGTGATTTTTTAAGGCCAAGACCTTAAAAGGGAGAGTCAAGACTGAGGCTTGTTACAAGAGCAGTGGGGCACAAAACAACAAACAACATCATTATGAATGTAAAATAAATGGATGTATATATAAATATAGGGTAATAATAGAAACAAAAAATAAGAATATATTACATACAGAGGAATATTATAGGAATATTAAAATTAACTTATACACAATCCTTAACTTATACACAATCCTATTGCATGTAACATTATTGCTCATGTGCCAGATATTAGCCTCCCAAAGGAAGCTGCCACACAGGGCATAATGCACTGGCTCAATGCAACACTGCACATCAGTGAATAAGGAGGAACAATATTGCAGATCAGCAGCAGATAGAAACTGTATCAGAAGACAGTGAACAGGGGAAAAGTTCAATGAGCAGAGTGCAGATTATAAAGCCTGACTGCTGTGGGGCCCAATGACCTGCGGTACCGTTCTGTCACACGCCGGGTGTCTGAGTCTCTTACTGAAGGAGCTGCCCTTACGGGCCTCCATAGTCTGCTGGGGGGGGTGAGAGGTGTCACATAAAATTGATGACAGCCTTGTTATCAGCCTGCTCTCATCCATCTACTCTACAGTGCCAAGGGACGCTCCTCCCTGATGATGAGAGGAGTCTAAGCATGTGGACATTTGGGATAATGTGAGTTCAGAACTGGATGGTCAGCTGTACGACTTCCAGTCTGTAGGCAGACTCATCACCTTCAGTTATGATGGCAAACACAGTAGTATCACCTGCAAAATTCAGGATCTTCACTGGAGCAGCAGTGATTTGTGTAGAAATTGAAGAGAAGAGGGAGAGCACAGAGCTGGAGGAGCTCAGTGCTGAGGGTCAGCGTGTCTGATGTGTGCTGTAAGCATACAGATGTCCTGCATTTGTGGAACATTTTGTTTGTGCTGCTGTTTATATGTGTTGTTGACGCTGCAGTCAGTAATTTTCCACTAGCAGTCTCACCTCTGCATTTTACAGGAAGACTGACCGACTGAGAGCAGGGTGTTTGTGTCTCTCTTCTCAGTGAGCGAAAACCACACAACCATCAGGTCCTCAGCTCAGGCCCACTGCTTCACTAGAAAAACCACAAAGGGTATTTTTATCTAAAAGTGGGTGAGCAAGTGAGATGTTATTGACAGCATGAATTTGTCTACTAACATTTTAAATTCAAACCTAAAAAGCAGTATGTCCAGGATGTCAGTAATTACATTTAGTCAGTATGAACAATTTGGGTGCAATAATATAGAATAATGTAGAATTTTGCATAATTCAGTTAATACCAGTAAGATACCGATCATTAACACTATAAGGTCATGTTGCTGAATCTCATTGTTAAAGTTAAATGAATCTACGCATTTTTATACACACAAGACTGTGCTTAGTTCATCTTTCAGTCAAAATCACACAGTGAGGCAAATCTGACCATCTTAATTGTTTTTGCTTGTGTGGAATGGCATCCCATGCAGGCCTGTGCTCTGTGCTTCCTGGGACAGGTCCCACCCTCTCCAGACCCCGATGAGAATTAGTAGTCGCTGGATAAAAGATTGACAAAAGATAAAAATACAAAAGTCATTCTTGCTGTCTAACCTCTGATTACTGCATGACATTTCTGATTTCTGATAACTGATAAGTAGAAAATATGTTTAGTCTCTTGCTTGGTGGTAAGAAAAAAGGAGAACCACAAAGAGCACAGTCATTTTCAAGGTTATTTCTCACTGGTCAGTGTGAAAGGCTGCGTCATTAATATAACGCCGGGCTCAGCACAGTGACTGCACCTGCGCTGCACTGTAGAACACAAGCCAGGCTGCAGACCATCAGCCCTGAAAGTTAAAACAGGACTCGTATGTGTGTCATGTGGTGTTTAATAAAAATTTACAGGACAGAACATAGTGGATTCAGTTTCCTTTGCTCTTACACTCCCAGTCCAAAGTGTGGCCACGACTGCTGTCAATGCATCTGTCTCTTTTTTCACCTTAATTTTTCACCTGTGTTATTCACCTTAATATCAAAAGGCTCCAAAGCAGTACAGTAATGCAGAACAAATATTGTAACTAACAAGGAAGTGGGGAGGTAATGGACAGAAGTGTTGGTTTTTGGTAACTCCACTCCTCTGACCTCCACTGTAATTTTAGGTTCCTTGGAACAATATTGTAAACCAGTCATCACACACCTAGGGGTTAAAGTCGACACCAACCTTAAGTTTGACACTCAGATAAGGTTAGTTGTCAAGTCAAGCTTTTTACAATTGAGGCAGTTGGCCAAAATAAAGCCAATTCTTTCTAGGCAGCACTTTGAGACAGTAATCCACTCTTTTGTCACTACTAGTTTGGACCACTGTAACGCCCTCTATGTTGGGGTTAGAGGCTCCACTATTGTTCACCTCCAGAAGGTTCAAAATGCTGCCGCACATGGAAATATGAGCATGTCTCCCCCATTTTAGCCTCACTCCACTGGCTGCCCGTACATTTTAGGATTCATTTTAAAATTCTGTTATTTGCTTTTAAAGCCCTCAGTGGTCTTGCTCCATCTGACCTCTGTGAGCTGCTTCACCCTTACACCCCCACCCGCTCTCTCAGGTCAGCTGATCAGCTGTTCCTGACGGTTCCTAAGACTCAGCGTGAGCTTAGAGGGGATCGAGCCTTTGCAGTCGCAGCTCCTAAAATGTGGAATGACTTGCCTTTTCACATTAGAGAGGAATCCCCTCTGTCCGTTTTTTAATCTCTTCTAATCTCTTCTCCTTCACCTTTGACACATTGTGAGATGTTAATTTTAATAGTAAATCTTATTTTAATCTTAGCCTTTTCTTTATTAATTAATTGATTTTTTTAAATTTTTATTAATGGCCTTTTACTCACATTGAATGTTTTGGTTTTTATTAAATTTCTTTTACTTCGTTTTTAAGTGTGTGAATGTTTTTATTTATTCCTTTGTGCAGCACTTTGGTCCATAAGGTTGTTTAAAGTGCTTTTCAAATAAAGAGCTGGATTGGATTACATTGGAAGATGGCTCAACAAATCTCTTTCACAGAATGTAAAATTCGACAGAGGGCGCAAGGTGACATTCTGTCAGGGGCCCAGAATTTTTAGCTACACCTCTGTGTTACTGTGTTTTTTTTGTTCTAGCCATCAATAACTCTGGAGTTGCTATATCGCCACCTGGTGGTGAAAAGATCAGACAAAAATATGTACACATGTTACCAACAGTTTGAAATTGAAGTGCAGAGTTAACAGGTTTAATTAATCGTCCCCACGGATGCCAGTCATGAAATTTGAGAATTGCAAATTAAAACACAGGAAAAAATCAGGAACACTACAAGATAAAATATTTAGCAAACACTCAATGTGCATCCAGGGTGACAAGGGACAACTGGAGGATGATATGACAATCTGACAGTGACATTCACAGCACTTTATATGTTGCCAAAAACAGAAAAGGGGATTAAAATCAAGAATCAGAAATCATGTATGAGGGTGGGGCTGCTTGGTGGTGCAGTGATTAGCACTGTTACCTCCCACCACTGGGACTCAGGTTCGAGTCTCCGCCTGGGTCACATGTGTGGGGAGTTTGCATGTTCTCTCTTGCTAAATTGGCCGTAGGAGTGCATGTGTGTGTGAATGGTGTGTGAATGTGCCTTGCAATGAGCTGCCCCCCCGTCCTGGGTTGTTCCCTGCCTCGTGCACAGATCCTGCCAGGATAGGCTCTGGACCCCCCGCGACCCAGTAGCATAAGCGGTTTAGACAATGGATGGATGTATGAGGGTGAGTCACAATGACGACAGCTGCTCTGTTGACTTGGTCCCAGGAGTCGTCAGCGTTGGTCTGCCGGGGCCCCCGTCCTGTCTGTGGAAGCACCCGTCTTGTTGGCTGTTCTCTCTGCCTGGGCCCCCTCTCCTGCTGCCTCACGTTTGGGTTGAAGTGGCTCCCCAGTGCTTCTGTAAAGCTCTTTGTGTATCTTAGAAAAGGGCTGTATAAATGTAACATTCATTCATTTATTCAAGGTCCCAGCCAGAAGAGTGCAGTACTACACTGTCCCCCACAGCCTGAATCAGCTGGATGTTATAGGATTAAGACACTTCCTGCATTAGGCCATTTACCCTCAGTGTATTTCCATACCCTGACAGGATGGATGACAATACTATGGCCCTAATTTTCAATACACAGTTTTCACAGGAGTCTCACCCTCATCCACATTCTCTGCATTCCTTATCTCATGCTTCTTTGCCACCCGCATCTCCTCTGCCTGCTTTGTCTCATTTTCCCACAATTGAAACACCGTCCAATTTGTCTCTGTTTTAGTTCTACCACATTAGTCCCTGAGCAACCAGTCTGATCCCGTTCCTCTAATTTCAGACGCATCTGGCTTATCTGATTGGGACTGAAGCTGCTGTTACTAGGAAAACCACATTCGTCCCACTGGGGCAGGTCTGACACCGCGTCCTTCCCATATGTCTCCCATAATTGTTGTACAGAATTTCAGCTGGAGTTCTTTCCAGAAGCAAGTAATTTCACTTTAGCACCTGTTCAGTAAAAGTCAAGTAGGTCTTTAATGTTATTTTTAACTTTACACAGTTGAGTATAGTACAGTTACAAAAGAAACTGTTTCCCTCGGACCAAGGTGCTACTTAAATTAACAGAAGACTAACACATACCAACCTAGCAACATACTGTATGGTGCATAATGAGCAAAAACTGTGCAAACATTGCAGGACAGTGCAAAAAGAGAGGACAACTGACACCAACGAGCACAAACAGCACAGTAAACCCAGTACTGAGAAGGCGCAGTTTGGTTGTCCAATGAGGTAGCAATAAAAATAAATAAAAGTAACTGTAAACATGGCGACAATAAGATAAAAAATAGTAGTTAAATAATAAAGTGTGTTAATGAGTGTATGTGTGTGTGGTATCAGATTAGTCCCTGAGAGTTCAGTAGTCTGACGGCATGGGGGATAAAGCTGTTTGAGTCTGGCTGTAAAGGCCCGAATGCTCCGGGACCTATTTCCAGAAGGCAGGAGGGTGAAACGATAATGTGAGGGGTGGGTGGGGTCATCCACAATGGTGGTGGCTTTGCGGATGCAGTGTGTGGTGTGAATATCTGTGATGGAGGGGAGAGATATGTTAGGGTTATCTTCTTCTGAAGATGCGCTGGAAACAAACCAGTCTCTGAACACAGAACAACACAGACAGCTGTGATGACGTTTTACTTGCTGCAAGGTGTAGGGAATCCACTTGCAGAGTCTCCGCAGTTTCAGCAAAATGATGGTTTATTGAACAGCAAAAATAATACAATGTAATACAGTGTAGAGACACACCGGGTACTGAAAGGCAGCTCAGATACAAATTGAAGACAGTTCTTCACCCCCCTTTATACCCAAAAAGGCCCTCCCCACCAAGGTGTTGTGTGTAGGTGTTGTGAGTGAATTTACATATAAAGAGTGACCCCCTGGAGTGTGAGGATCCTGAGACAGGGACGGGACAGGACAGGGTGGAGACTTTTATGATCATTGTAATTCAATTCTTATCACCTTATCTTATCCTTATCACCATAGTGGTGCCAACTGGAACCCCCATTCTCTCCCTGGCTTCCCCCATGATCATAAATTCCTAACATTGTCTGCATTCAAATGATCAACCAAGAACCTTGGACATTTTTACCACTTTTCCTTACAAAGGGAAGCCCGGTCCTGACCTCGAGGTGTCAGCCTCTCAGTCGAACTCAGCCAACTTCGAAAGAGTAACTCCCCTCGCAGTGTCTTTTATTGAGGTACACAAACAGGATATGCAACTGACATTGAACATTGTTTGTCACCATATATGGGGTGGAAATATTCAAGCGACAGTTCTTGAGACGTGTTATTGCTCAATTAAGATCAAGCTGCGGCAGGGTGTTGTTTCTAAGCGTCTAGCAAAATGATGATAAAAAAAGTACATATTTCTCTAACACGATACTCCCAATGATTTTCTCACCTGTCATCACTATCTGTTGTAGGGACTTGTGATCTGAGGCGACACAGTTCTCAAAGCAGACCGTGATGCAGCTGCTCAGGGTGCTTTCAACAGTTCCCCAATAGAGTGTGAGAATGGGAGATGGGCTTTTCTGAGCTTCCGTGGAGAGTAGAGGTGCTGCTGTGCTTTCCTTACTATGGAGCTGATGTTGAAGGACCTGGTGAGATTCTCCGCCAGATGGACAACAAGGAATCTGGTACTCTCTACGATCTCCACAGATGAGCCATCGATGTGCAGCAGAGAGTGGTCACTCTGTGTTTTGTGTTCTTCTAACGTCAACAACCATCTCTTTGGTCAACATTCAGAGACAGGTTGTTGGCTCTGCAGCAGTCCGATAGTCATCACACTTCCTCTTTGTATGCTGAGTCACCGTTTTTATTGATGAGACCCACAACAGTCTTGTCATCTGCCTGATGTTGATGATGGAATTCGAAATGTGCATTGCTGCTCAGTTGTGAGTCATCGGAGTTAACAGCAGTGGGCTGAGCATAAAGTCCTGGGTTCCTGCTACAGCGACTGAGCAGTTGCCTTCGTCGCCCATAGCTCCTGCGCAGCCCGAGCAGCCGCCTCCGCTGCCCCCTGCGGCCCCAGAGCCCGAGCAGCCGCCGCCTGCTTTGCCCGTAGCTCCTGAGCAGCCGCCTCCGCTGCCCCCTGCGGCCCCAGAGCCCACGCCCGAGGCGCTCCCTCCGCCTCAAATGACTGTGCCCCCTGGGGCTCTTGTTCCTGGCCCCACTCCTGTCCCTGACCCAGCTCCAGACTTTCCTGCCCTAGTCCCCGAGGAGGTCCCGGACAGTCTGACCCACCGTGTGTGCCACGCCCCCTGATTATCCACGTGTTGCTTCCCTGATCGTACCCAGCTGTGTCCGATTATTTTCAATCAGTCCTGTCTATTTGAGTTCATGTCTTACTAGAGTTCAGTGTCCGTCATTGAAGTCCGTCTGCGTGAGATGTTTCCTGCACCCCGTGTTCCTAATAAATCCCCGTATCCTGCCTGCCTTGCCTGTTTTCCTGCCCGTCCGCCGCTCCCGTTAAATGGCGATCGTGACACAAGGCACACGCACATCAAGTACCAATGCAGCAAATACAGATGAACAATTTAGGAGGAATACTAGTCAAAGGAAGGAAGAAAAGCAGCCCACCCTATCTCATGGTCACGGACACAAACATCAGGGAGTGTTATGAAGAAGACATCACACTTAACACCATTGGTTTTATGCAGTGAATTACACCAGAGAGAGTTTTTACATTCTAGCTGTGTTACGTAACATTCCTCAGCCTTCAGGTTTTTTCCACACAATGCACGACATGCAGGGGTGCCAAACAAAACAGCGGAACTGCAGTGTAGCCAATTATTTGTTTCAGTAGTTTTAAGAAAACTAGAACATAAAATGTTTGTTTTACTTAGTCCACAAAAGAGTTTTTACCTATCTTAGTGTATTTTACATCACATACACTCTCGGTCCGTTGTGGAGTCCATCCCACTGTAGTTGGAGAATGCTGCCATCAGTCGCTTGGTGTAGCACTCGCAGGATTTACCAGGCTCCTGTTTAAACTGATGCATCATGCCCCAGTCCATGCGCAGGAGGACCAGTCTCTGAAGGGCTGTCGCATGGTGAGGCCTGTTCTGCCTGGGGTCCAGCAGGTCACTGGCAATGTCCTTCAACTCACAGTGGGCTTGCGTTCATAGTGGGGTACCGCAGGGTTCGATTTTAGGACCACTATTGTTCCTAATTTACATAAATGATATGGATACCAATATATACAGTAAACTGGTGAAATTTGCAGATGACACCAAGGTGGGTGGTGTAGCAGATACTGAATTAGTGGCTCAGCAGCTACAGCGGGATCTTGATTTAATTAGTGACTGGGCCGATACCTGGCAGATGAAATTTAACGTCGATAAATATAAGGTACTCCATCTAGGGAGCAGAAATATAAAGTACAGGTATTTCATGGGTGTCACTGAAATAAAGGTAGCTGATCATGAGAAAGACCTTGGTGTGTATGTTGATGCTTCCATGTCCCATTCTCGCCAGTGTGGGGAAGCAATAAAAAAGGCCAATAGGATGTTGGGGTATATCTCCAGGTGTGTGGAGTTTAAGTCAAGGGAGGTAATGCTAAGATTATACAATTCCTTGGTGAGACCTCACCTAGAATATTGTGTGCAGGTTTGGTCACCATATCTTAAAAAGGACATTGTGGCCTTAGAAAAGGTGCAGCGTAGGGCCACAAAAATGATTCCTGGTCTTAGAGGAATGTCATACGAGGAACGGTTACTTGAGCTAAATCTGTTCAGTCTCAAGCAAAGGAGATTGAGGGGGGACATGATCCAGGTATATAAGATTCTAACAGGTTTGGATGCTGTTCAACCAAATAGTTACTTCAGCATTAGTTTAAATACACGAACTCGTGGCCATAGGTGGAAATTAGCGGGAGAACATTTCAAGCTGGATTTAAGGAAGCACTTCTTTACGCAGCGTGTAGAGTATGGAATAGTCTTCCTGATAATGTAGTGCAAGCTGAATCCTTGGGTTCCTTTAAATCAGAGCTAGATAAGATTTTAACGACTCTGAGCTATTAGTTTAGTTCTCCCCAAGCGAGCTTGATGGGCCGAATGGCCTCGTCTCGTTTGTATAGTTCTTATGTTCTTATGTTCAACTCCTTCATCTACAGTGTCAGATGAGCAAACCTTATCTCCCCCTTGAGGATTTGGACATACCAACATAGGGGCAAGAATTTCTGCTACCTCGTCCTGCTGCCTGAGTGTTTCGCCACGGCACTTCTTCACCGAGAAGGAGGTAGAGTCGGGGTGCTGAATGGTTATGATCCTCGTCTGCAGGGGGGAGAGGGGAAGGGGCAGGGGAACCACTGGCTACTCCTCCCTCGGTGGCATAAGGAGGAAGCTGCTGTTTGGGCAGCAATGCTTGGGCAGGAGCCACACAGTTTATTTCTGGGTATCTAATTAGCGGACACCATTAGGTCCCTTCAGGGGCTCCACAGACAAACTCATTGACAAAATAGAATTGTCACAGAAAAATTCTTTGTCACATGCTCAGTCGACATGGACTGTGTGCTATTTACATATTTTTGGCACAAACGAAATCTCATATGCATATCGATGTATCTTTCGCACAAGTGGACCTCCATCACTTTAAAGAGGGTAAACTCTGATCAGGAAATTTACGACGTCAGAATAAACGGATTTTTTAACAGAAGTAACTGACATGCCCTAATAAGGAAATGCATACAATCAGAATACAATATCTGTGGTTTTTAACAGTGGTAACAATCTGATAATGAAAGGAATCAGATCAACATTTCTATAGCATGTAACAGAGCTTGCTCCCCTCCAGAACTCATTGTTCCAGTAGTTATCTGAAATCATCTGCAGGAGCTATTCTTTTATTTGTATATTAAGCATAATTATTCATGAATATTATTGATTATGTTTATTTGTTTAATGTTTTTATTTATTCGTATTTATTGTTTATAATATAATGTTATATAGTATTGCAACACTTGAAACGAGAGGTACTTGCCTGCCTTAGTGATATTTACTATTGTCTAAGTGTATTCCCACCTGTAGGAGGCAGCAATGGTTGTTATTAAAGGTGCTGAGATTACGCGGCTCAGGGCTGAAGGTGCAAAGTGAAACAGTCATTGACCGTATTTGCCATGTGTGATGGTGTCTGCATATCGGCCCTTTTGCGCCAAACAAACCAGTTCAAAGTACTGTGTGTTAAAATATCATATGAATAAATCCTCTCAAGAACTAAACTCAATATCGTATCCTCATCATTCAACGCGTCTGACTTTTGCACCTCTTACCACAAGGCAGTGGATTACATGGGGAAATTACAAACAAGGAGAATTTAATCTGTTTTTCCTCTACATTGTCGTTATTCAGAATATTACAGACTATGAACAAAAACGGACAATGTAAGAAAATAAAAAAATGTGTATGACAGAAAGCTAGAGTATTTTTGCAATGGTGAGCACTAGCTGGTTTATGTACTAGCTCACACTCAAGAAACAGCATAAATGCTACTCATACACAGTTGGGGGGCAGGGGTCAGTCCTTGTGCCTGTAATGAGGTCACCAGTTGAAACTAACCCAGCCTCAGCACGTCTGTGGGTCCTTGAGCAAGGCCCTTAACCCCCAGCTCCCTGGGCGCCCCAACAGGTAGCTGCACTTCGCGGACAACTTACTCCACAAAGAGTAAGTTGAGGGAGACATAAAAAAACACAATTTCCCCACGGGGATTAATAAAGTCCATCCATCTATGGAATATTATTTAGCACTATATAACGCAGAATATAAGAATTACGATTTTATAAAAAGTATGCCAAATATCCATGATATAATCATTACAATGTAAACATTATAATGTAATCAACACAATGGAACCAACTGAGTATGTATTTGCACCTTTTGTTAGTCTGAGTTTCTGTTAGCTACTTTGTTAGTCCTGAATCTATGAATATTCACATTTTTATCGCGTATATTTTATCACTATGTAAAAGGACAAATATATTATCAACCTTTTAGTGAGACAATGTGTAAACGGCTGAAACTACCAAGGTTTACTACTGAAGGAAGGGATTCACCTGAGTTCACCAAAAGTTCATGGCTGAGTATTTTTAAAAAACCAAGTGGAGCTGCTCGCGCCACTATTATGTTCAACCGAGAGGCCAAACGGTAAAAGAAATGACTGTCAAACTTATCACCTAGGGGTAAATATAAATCTATACAAATATCACCTGCATGCACATTACTTCTTTTACAATAACCAACTCCTGATCCATACTGTTAGTCGTGAAAAAAATAACTATTGTGTACATAGAGGCCCTGTGTAAAAAGATAACTGCCAAGGAAAAGATCAAAAACATTTATTTCAAGGATTCAAAGTTTTTATGGTCATGTACAGTGTACAGTGCAGTTCTTATTTGATTAACTTGAATGTCTTCACAGACAAGACGATTAAACAAATAAAGCAGCGCAACATTACAGTAACTAACAACAAACAAAGCTCACGAGTACTATTACAATATTCATATCATTTATTTAAATTTAATTTTACCAAGTAAATTAATTGAAAAGCAGTTACCGCTTTACCTGCTTCTCGGGAGAAATAGCAGATATACAAACGTCATGTATGTAACTAAAATCTTAAGCCAATAAGGGCAAAGTTGTGTCGTAATGGAGGCGGATCCAGCCTGTGCAGCCTGCTAAGAGGTGCTGCCTGATGTGTCTTGCTCTCGCGGAGTTTTGGTACCATGTGACATGGTGACGTAATGCAACGGGCGATAAAAAATATAACCATGATGCATTGCGTCAGGACCAGAATGCATTGCTTTAAGCTAGCGCTGTATGTGGGTGCATGAAGTGGAAAGCACCCAATAATAAACATAACATTTTTTTAAAAATGTTTTCTTCACCGGTGCAGTGAATTTAAATAAAGAGCTATGATGGTGCTGCAAATGGCTTTGCATAGTAGTTAGTAGTAGCATTAGCCGCTGTGTGCGGCATTAGCTTTCTACAGTCCTTACAGATGGTTCGTGTTTTGTCTGTCTCCCTTTCGCCATTTATATTTTCCGCCGGGCACCCGAAATGCTGACACACAAAAGATTCAAAAGTGTCTGGGGTATCTACTATAGTAATTTAGTCAGATGCCGACATATTTACAGCAGCTCATTTGCAGCGCATTCGTGAAACGGCTTTTCGCTCCAACGAGAAATCTCGTCATGTTGTAATATCGCGAGATCTCGTGACACGCGTTTCACTCCCACTTCTTAGTAACAGTCATGATTTGATAAAGTGACAACCTGCGTAATAATTGGTAATACATAGAGTTTGCTATTGTTCAGGCTAGCAGACTGTTATGGCTTGAGGTTAATGGTGCCTGTTACTTGTGAATTTTCACATTTGCAGGGATCTTCTGCCTCGTGAACGTGAAACGGGTAATTATGCTAAAAGAAGAAAAAAGCAGAACTGCAATGTGTGTAAGGCTGGTGCTGATTTTTCAGTCTGAACACAGTAAAATTTATACAAATTACCTGTATTCAAACTTGTATTCTTTATATAGTTTGGTTAATTACTATTTAAAAGTTTTATCTGCGCTCCATTGTATAACTTATATTGGAGACTTGTATGTACTTTTCGATTGGAAATGGTTAGCTGTATACAGGGGCGCCGCTAAGGGGGGGAAAGTTGGGACAATTCTAAGGGCCCACGCCCTTTAGGGGCCCCCAGAGATCTGAATGGGTGTGGTAGGGGGGCCCAACCTCATATTTTGTCATAGGGCCCAAAATTGCTAGCGGCGCCCCTGGCTGTATATACTTTGAATATTTTTATGATTAATTTCTTTGTTTATTTAATTTGGCAACAGATCTACACTTTTAGCAGTATTGCTGTCAATTTTTGTGAAAGTTGTTACTAAATAAAACAAAAGAAGCAGACTTGTGTAAATCCTATATTGGTCGTGTATTCTTCCTGTAGCGTAGTGACAGCTTTTTGTACGGAAGCCGTGAACGGCTGTGCTTGCAAATATATTTTCTTCTGAATAATTAGAAGGATAAGCATATTTTGTCGCCGCCGCGAGATAGTCATGCCATACACAGCTCTGCTCGTTTTTGTACTGTAACCGTGTTACTTAATTTGCGAATCCATGAATTTAACATTGACATTAAGTCAACATTGACATTGACAACGTTGACATTAAGTGTTGCACCTATCTAGTGTTTTACCGTGAAGGGCATGTTATATCTTGTCTCTAAGTCGCACTATGGTCCAGGGGAATGCTATGTCATATTAGAACATGTGTCGATGATGTGGCAATATAAATATTTTAGAATACTGTCAGTTTTAGTTTCAGAAATCCATCATTTGAGAAAAAAGGCCAGTCACGACAAATATATATGGAATATAACAACAGAGGTTAGCTGTATTTGTTTAAGTGTAAAGATGCACATAGAAACATGCATGAGCTCATCTGAGAATAAACTGAATGCAATGAAGATTTGTGACTCCTGCTGGAAAATGCGAATAGTGGCAGGGTCTTCAAGCAGTACATTTGTCTGAGAGTCAGTTAATATTAGGAAAGGCACCGTTTTTTTTTCAATGGCGCTAATTATCAAGAAGGAAATGGAGTACCCCAGTACCTGGTTTACGGGCACTGGAAGCTCCAGTATCAGTCAGACTTTCATGTAAGTATATGTGTGTTTAATGACTTGTGCATGTTTCATCTTTACCAGGGGCAGAGGGGAAACTCAATAAATAGCCTTCTCTCACACTTCCAGGCCTGCAGAACTGAGCATGTCCCCTGGTTTTGTGCATATGTCTGTAGGCTTTGAGTTTTTCCTATGGGGGCTTCAATTTCCTCCCAGAGTACAAATACGTGCAGATCAGTTGCATTGGGGAGTCCATACTGTGATGCTGAGTGGGTGTAGGAGGAGATTGAGAGATGAAACTCCGGATGATTTACTCCCTCGGCTAACTAACCAGAACAGGATCGTACCAATACCAAAATGATAAGTTTATAAATGTTTTTCACTACCCTGATTCATTCAGTTATTTCTGTTTGTTAATTCCATCCCCCAAGCAAATACATAAATAAACAAACAAATATTCAGGGGGAATGTGTCATAGGTGATAGAATCAGTGGATGAATCTAAAGAAAAAAAGTAATGATTTCTTTCTCTCCAAAACACAATGCACAAAACTCTTAAGTTAGGTAAGACATTGAAATTTTATGACAGTAGCATGATGCAGAGGAACAACAGAAGGAAAAATCTAACTAAACCTGAGTCAACTAGGACTAATTACACTAAATTAAGTGGAACACACAAAATACCTAAAACAACTTAATAAACAAGCAAGAAATATTACATTTGATTAACTATACTGATGCCTGAGGGAAGTTCTTGTGCATAATGCAGCAAGTATATACAGCTGCAGAGACACTACACATAGTGCAAATAAATTAAAAAGTATACAGTACACACACTGATTCCTGAAAAATCTAAATACCATGGAATACTAATGAAATACTGATGATGATGATGATAATAATAGAAATAATAATGAATTAGTTTAGGGTATTATGCAATTGACATGTACAATTAAAAAAGAAATTGCACCAGACATTTCCTGTGGCAAAGAAGGGTTGCTTTGTGCCACATTACTCAAGTCAATTCACTTTATTTTGTATAGTACATTTTCATAGCCTTACATTGTCTCAAAGCACTTTACTTTGTCCCTGCCCAATTGTCCCAGTGAGCAAGATCTAGCCTGAAAAATTAGAAAGCGACATTGGCAAGGATAAACTCAGTCATAGTAAGAAACCTTTGGAGGAACCAGAGTGAAAGGGGGAGCCCATCCTCCACAGGGCAGAAGTCAGGTTAACAAAGTCCTGATTTATATGGTTTATATGGTTCAATTAGTTAAGTCCGGATGTAAATACAGAATAACTGGCAGCAGGGCACACAGGAAAGACGTAAACAGGCAGGAGGGCAGGCAGGAGGGTGGCACAGGCAGGACGTAATGGGCAGGAGGGCGGGCAGGCAGGGCAGCACAGGCAGCCAGAACTGTTTTGCCACTGCAGTTTGTTTTACAATTTCATCTGCATTTGTTCCCCCAAGGTATAACAGCAGCTAATTTATGAACATGCTGCTTTTCAGAAAAGTTTAATTTCCAGGAGCATGACCAGTGCATACATTTAGTGTTGATGGTTCTTTGTAAAATGGATGTTCTGTACTTTTATTGATCTGTCCATCCATCCATCCATCCATCCATCCATCCATCCATCCATCCATCCATCCATCCATTTTCTAACTACTTCTGATGAAGTTCCGGGTTATGAGGTATCCTGAAGCCCAGGCAATATGGGACAAACACACACATGCACACACATAGGGTATACCTATCCTTATGGGGCCCGCTCATTGACTTCTATTGGATAAATGCTAACGCTAACTATGACAATCTTAACCCCCACCCTGCCCTAACCATAACCATAAGTAACCAAGCAAAATAAAAGAGGTTTTGCATTTTTAGTTTTTCCACAGCAGTCACAGATTTTTATAAAATAGAGTTTTCCTGGTTTTCAGTTTCGTGGTCCCCATAAGGGAAAAAAAAAACAGGTATTTATCACGCTATGGGGTAGGATAGGTATACCCGCTCGCACACACACACACAGACATGCACACAAATGGATAGATCACCACAGTTACTATGGATGTCGATCCTGCAATAATGAGACAGAACTATCATACTTAACAGGATCATATCCCTAGTTCTACATATGCATAATTATATTTAAAAAAGATCCCACGCACCTAGCACATGAGATGTTTGAACTTCTGCCCTCTGGTAAACGTTACCGCAGTATGCATTGCAGAACAACCAGATTTAATAAGAGCTTCTAACCCCAAATCCATCAGAATACTAAATGCTAATGAACATACGTTTATGTGAAACCCTACTCTCTCTTACTCTCTGTGCACTTTATTACCACAACTGGTATTAAGTTTACTTTTTATTTATACAGTATAGTGCAATAATATAATCACGATTTGTGTGTGAGTGTGCCCTGTGATGGGCTGCCCCCCATCCTGGATTGTTCCCTGCCTCGTGCCCATTCCACATTCCGGGATAGGTTCCGGACCACCCGCGACCCAGTAGGATAAGCAGTTTGGAAAATGGATGGATGGATATAACTAACATAAGACAGACATTACACCTAACAAACAATAAACACGAAATAAAGGAGTGGATACAAAAAAAATGTAATGCAATGACCAGATTTAACACCTGGATTATGTCCCCCCTTAGTCTCCTTTGCTCGAGGCTAAACAGATTCAGCTCAGCTAACCTCTCCTCATTAAACATTCCTCTAAGACCAGGAATCATTCTCCCAGCCAAGCAAGCCTGAGTCCGGCTTCCACTCCCCCGATCCCCAGCAATGTTAACTTGGAAGGGCGTATTCTGTATGCACAACTGAGACAACCCAGGTGGAGCTCAGCTTATCGGCTGGCAAAATTGCCTTCAGGTATCACCCACCCTAGTGAGAGTCCAAGCTAGGGCCGTTCTCAGAACTCACCCTAAACGAAGTCCTGCTCAAAAGTTGTAATGACCGCCTGAGGTACCTGTCAGCCTTGCCCGTAATGAGTCAGTGGGTGTAGCCGGGCTGACACGCTTTTGGGCATCCAATTGCTGAGAACTCCCCTTCGGTTCTGACAAACTGTACGATCACAAGCAGTGACAGCAGAGCCACAGACAAGCTCAACCAACAGAGAGCGAATGGTAAGCACCCAGCACCCGAAGGGCTCAACTGATCACATCCAAACGACTTCCTGATGGGATTGTGTACGTAACTGGTTTACTGTTGTTAATAGTGGTTGAACTTCTATGCAAGTCCCCTTGTTGGGGGAGAGGGAATGAATGAAAGCATAAGGTGAAATAAAACCTAAAATAAATCAAAAAGGTTAAACGGGAATCAAACCAAATGAATTGTGTTTCTTATTCAATTGTAAACATCAATTAGTTATGCAACAATAACCTAATTGGATGTTAATGTATTGTGATCAAACTGATTTAGTCCGTGAAGTTGATTCCTGCTTTCAGGCAAGAACCTGTGTGTCCAATTATGCGTGTTGTATCACCGCAGTTGACCACCAGAGACCCAACTCAGATGTTGTTAACCTACTATGGCGGACCACTAGAGGTGCAATTTCAATGGAGTGGCACTGCTATGGCTTGCCACTAGAAGCGCAATTTCAAAATTGAGTGGTAGTTCTATGCCTGACCACTAGAAGCGCAATTTCGAAATGGAGTGGTAGTTCTATGCCTGACCACCGGGGGCGCAATATCGAAATGGAGTTGTAGTTCTATGCCTGACCACTGGAGGCGCGATTTTGAAATGGAGTGGTAGTTCTATGCCTGACCACTGGAGGCGCAATTTCGAACTGGAGTGGTAGTTCTATGCCTGACCACCGGGGGCGCAATATCGAAATGGAGTGGTACTTCTATGCCTGACCACCGGGGGCGCAATATCGAAATGGAGTGGTAGTTCTATGCCTGACCACCGGGGGCGCAATTTCGAAATGGAGTGGTAGTTCTATGCCTGACCACTAGAGGCACGATTTCGAAATGGAATAGTAGTTCTATGCCTGACCACTAGAGGCGCGATTTCAAAATGGAGTAGTAGTTCTATGGCTTGTCACTAGAAGCGCAATTTCAAAATTGAGTGGTAGTTCTATGCCTGACCACTAGAAGCGCAATTTCGAAATGGAGTGGTAGTTCTATGCCTGACCACCGGGGGCGCAATATCGAAATGGAGTGGTAGTTCTATGCCTGACCACTAGAGGCGCGATTTCGAAATGGAGTAGTACTTCTATGGCTTGCCACTAGAAGCGCAATTTCAAAATTGAGTGGTAGTTCTATGCCTGACCACTAGAAGCCCAATTTCGAAATGGAGTGGTAGTTCTATGCCTGACCACCGGGGGCGCAATATCGAAATGGAGTGGTAGTTCTATGCCTGACCACTAGAGGCGCGATTTCGAAATGGAGTGGTAGTTCTATGCCTGACCACTAGAGGCGCAATTTCGAACTGGAGTGGTAGTTCTATGCCTGACCACCGGGGGCGCAATATCGAAATGGAGTGGTAGTTCTATGCCTGACCACCGGGGGCGCAATATCAAAATGGAGTGGTAGTTCTATGCCTGGCCACTAGAGGCGCAATATCGAAATTGAGTGGTAGTTCTATGCCGGGCCACTAGAGGCGCAATTTCGAAATGGAGTGGTAGTTCTATGCCTGACCACTAGAGGCACGATTTCGAAATGGAATAGTAGTTCTATGCCTGACCACTAGAGGCGCAATTTCGAAATGGAGTAGTAGTTCTATGGCTTGTCACTAGAAGCGCAATTTCAAAATTGAGTGGTAGTTCTATGCCTGACCACTAGAAGCGCAATTTCGAAATGGAGTGGTAGTTCTATGCCTGACCACCGGGGGCGCAATATCGAAATGGAGTGGTAGTTCTATGCCTGACCACTAGAGGCGCGATTTCGAAATGGAGTAGTACTTCTATGGCTTGCCACTAGAAGCGCAATTTCAAAATTGAGTGGTAGTTCTATGCCTGACCACTAGAAGCCCAATTTCGAAATGGAGTGGTAGTTCTATGCCTGACCACCGGGGGCGCAATATCGAAATGGAGTGGTAGTTCTATGCCTGACCACTAGAAGCGCGATTTCGAAATGGAGTGGTAGTTCTATGCCTGACCACTAGAGGCGCAATTTCGAACTGGAGTGGTAGTTCTATGCCTGACCACCGGGGGCGCAATATCGAAATGGAGTGGTAGTTCTATGCCTGACCACCGGGGGCGCAATATCAAAATAGAGTGGTAGTTCTATGCCTGGCCACTAGAGGCGCAATATCGAAATTGAGTGGTAGTTCTATGCCTGGCCACTAGAGGCGCAATTTCGAAATGGAGTGGTAGTTCTATGCCTGACCACTAGAGGTAACCAAAGATATAGCTAGGCGGTTGCCGACGCTAGATGAGTGACACACACATTTAATGCATGCGCATGCTGCTTGTGGCCTTCTTCTGTGCCTTGCACAGTATAAAACCCCTTAAAACAATTACTGAAGCGAGACGGCGCACGCGTTACGGCGACAGATTTAAATTGTGAGTGCACTATATCTCGTCGCAAATGGTGCTTAACCACGGCGGGTCTCAAGCACAGGAGACTCCCAATTTCTAAATGACACACACTTGGCTCACAGCGCAAAGTTGTGTTAAACTTGCTTTGTCTAAAGCAGGCACACACATACGAGTATGATCCTGATAGGTAACTAAGCTATCGGTCTTATGTCCAAGCGCAACATAATTTAGGTTAGAACCTCATAACAAGTATTCCCGTTCGCTAATAGAGAGATCTCTCCCAGGATATATAGAAACGGAGACACTCGTCCGAATTGAACCTGGAAACAAAGCGCTACATCTGAGAATCTCGTCAGACATAGGGTTAAAGTTTACTGCAGTTTAATACGAAAGAACTACAATGAAATCACCGAAAATAAAACAAAATAATATAACTACTAATAATAGAAATAAAAATAACTATAATAAGCCCATATGATCCCGCTTAAATGCCTTCAGATTGCCATGAGTGCGACTTTTGCAACCAGTTGACAGTAGCGCTTCTTCACTGCACGTTCGGTCATAAAAAGTTTAAATTGTGTGCTCAGAATAAGTTTAAACCTTGTGCCTTGTGATTATTAACCAATTTTTATGCTGAATGGTCGGCTCAAACTCAATTGCGAAACACCGTGAGTCTGTTAATGTGTGACTTAAATGGAACTCATTAATAACCAGTATCACGTAATAACCTGGGTTAGAATAGAAGGCTTGTCCAACGAGCTGCGTCACCAGGTAATGTAAACGATCGGTAGCGAAGCTCCCCTCACGGCCAATGAGAGAGAGTCTCGCGATATTTCAGGCGAATTTGAGGTTTCAGAGCGTAGATCGCACAGGCAGGGATTCTTGTGAGCACTCAATGAACGGAGGCTGAAGTTGTGTAAAAGACATGCATTTATTCCTATAACTAACATAAGACAGACATTACACCTAACAAACAATAAACACGAAATAACGGAGTGGACACAAACAATGTAATCATGAAAATGCAATGACCAGATTTAAAATGAGTAACCTTAAAAGGGAAAATACTGTTCTGCAAAGCAAGCAATTTGTGGAAATACTGTCCTAAAGTAATATAGCAGGTGAATAGGAGTTTAGGTTGTTATAAATGAAAGGAAGTTTGTTTACTTGGTTGCAGAGTGGGGGGGGGGGGGTCTTGGCAGTTGGTTGCGGAGGCTGATGAGCTGATGGGTGATGGCACTCAGGGAGGCGCGGTGTTTGCAGCGGTTGTTGGAGTGGAGCCCCTCTGATTCCCTCTCCTGGTGAAGCTTGGGCTTGGTTGCAGTTCTCTGTCCAGCTGGGTCTTCACTGATAGGCTTCAGGAGGGCTTCTTGTGGGCTTCTCTTCTCTTGGGCTGATGTTCTCTGCCTCTCTTCGTGCTGATGGTCTTTTGTTTTCTCCTCCCTTCTGTTTCTCCTCTCCTGGCTTTGTTCTGAGGTGCCAGGTTTTATAGTGTAAAGTTCGTGAATAGGAGTGACCAGGAATTCGACTCCTGGACCAATGGCTGACCATCCATTTGGCGGGCTTTCGGAAGGGGGTCTGTATCAGTCCTTTTGAGATTTATGACCAGAGTGATTTCCCTTGTATTGATGATTTTCGTTAGGCTGGTGTAACTTTTGATATATTCACTTTCGTGGTAACCACTGACCAGATTTGGAAACTGGAGTGATTTTCCATCGGTTTGATACCAAACATGCCATAGCAGCCTAGCGGTTCACACCTCATACCATCTGTAATGATTAATTAATGATTACTTATATTATGTCGTTATGTTATATTACTCACACCTTATTTTATGCCTCACAATCTATATAATTGTAAATATACTGTGTAGCTGCTGGCGCGTTCCAAACTAAATCTCATTGTACTTACAATGTCAATAAAAACATCCATCCATCCATCTAGGCAGGCCAGTGTCGCCTCCATCCTTCCTGAAGTCAGTGATTCCTTTGTCTTTGTGCTGTTTAGTGCCAAATTGTTTGCTGAACTCCAACCTATCAGTTTCTGGACCTCATCTCTGTAAGCTGACTCATAAGAACCAAAGAGATTTACAAATGAGAGGAGGCCATTCGGCCCATCAAGCTCCTTTGAGGAGAACTTAGCTAATAGCTCAAAAATCTTATCTAGCTCTGATTTAAAAGAACCCAGGGTTTTAGCTTGTGTTACAATAACAGGAAGACTATTCCATACTCTAACTACACGCTGTGTACAGAAATGCTTCATCAAATTCGTTTTAAAATGTTCTCCAGCTAATTTCCACTTATGGCCACGAGTTCTGGTATTTAAACTAACATTGAAATAGCCATTTGGCTGAACAGCATCCAGACCTGTTAGAATCTTAAACACCTGGATTATGTCCCCCCTTAGTCTCCTTTGCTCGAGGCTAAACAGATTCAGCTCAGCTAACCTCTCCTCATTAGACATTCCTCTAAGACCAGGAATCATTCTCGTTGCCCTACGTTGCACCTTTTCCAAGGCAGCAATGTCCTTCTTAAGGTATGGTAACCAAACCCGCACACAATATTCTAGGTGGGGTCTTACCAAGGAATTATATTATCGTAGCATCACTTGCCTTGTCTTAAACTCCACACACCTAGAGATGCAATGTGCCTTCTCGCGTGGTGTTCCTGCAGAGGGAGTCTGTGAGTGCTGGAGATTGGGGGAGGGGGCAGTGTGGCTATGTCTGCTCTGTGTTCCTCCAGACGAGCAAAGAAGCTGTTTAGCTCCTTTGCTAAAAGGGCGTTGCTGTTAACAGTGACGGTGTTGTTGCCTTTGAAGTTTGTAATGTGTTGTATTCCCTGCCACACCCACTGTGGGTTGTTGTATGTGAAGTAGACCTCTATTTTCTGTTTCTCTGCCTGCCTGGCAACCTTGATGCCCCTATTCAGGTTAGCTCTGGCTGCACTCTGTGTTCTTGACTGCGCTGTCTTGTCCTGTAGTATTGTATTGTTGCTCTTGTGTTTATCTTGCACTTTCTCCCTCTGTTTGTGCTCCTTTCACTCTGTATAGTTCTATCTTGCCCGCACTTGTGTCATCTTGTGTTGTTTCTGTTTTTCTTCTTTGTGTTGCACCGTGGTCCAGGAGGAACAATGTTTCCTTTCACTGTGTACTGTGTATATTGCTGAAATAACAATAAACCCACTTGACCACCTGCCTCAATTCATCCTGAAGAGTTTTCCAATGTTGTTCAAAGGTCTGTTTGTTTCGAGTGAAGGACACGCCCCTGGACGTGCTGGATAAGGGGACCACAGATCAGTGTCCTCAGTCCTGCTTCTCCCTTCAAAGCTGAGAGGAAGATGACCCGCCTGCTGCTTCTGGTTTTGGCTTATGGAGCTCTGCTTATCTCCACAGAGGCCCAGCAAGATTACCACAGTCTCCCTGCACTCACAAGACGGCCATTAAACTCGCAGTCGAAAATGCTCATCAAGGAACCCGTCAGCACATGAATTTCTATAACATCCAGGGCCGTCCGAAGGTAACTGCTGAGAAAGTGTTTACAAAAGTGTGAAACT
The DNA here is from genome assembly GCF_023856365.1 of Brienomyrus brachyistius. NCBI lineage: Eukaryota > Metazoa > Chordata > Actinopteri > Osteoglossiformes > Mormyridae > Brienomyrus > Brienomyrus brachyistius. The sequence goes on from NW_026042818.1 coordinate 37,693, forward strand.
TTCATCATCTGCAAGCTGAACTAATGAGTATCACATTGATTTTGATGTTTTAATTTCAATGCATATGATGCTTAATGTCTCTTCACAATGAAAGTGATGGTTGTATATCTCAGCCCTGGTCAATTTTACCTTCTCACAGTTTCTCTCTGAATCTGCTGCAGTCAAGTCTGTGACAGTTTGCCATTTTTTGGGTGATTATTGTTTGTTATATTGCCTTTAAAACAGTTGTAGGCAATTTTGTATATAACGTGTTTATGTGATTTAGATCAGCAGTGAATACATTGACATTGAGATTCTCTTGAGAGCAACAAAATGTCCAAAGTCAACTGCAACAGACCATCGGGCTGACTGTATTTTCATGGACAAGAGGGTAAGTAAAGAGTCACTGTGACTGTGAGCATTGGACATATCAGTTAGCAAATTAATTTAGGTTCATGTTAACTTTTTTGATGCCCTGCGGGGGAAAGTTAGCCAACAATAAAGTAACAAATACATAGGTGGCCTCAAAGAGCCAGTTCCTTCACCTTATTCTCAAATTTTAGTAGGTTTACAGGCTTAAAGGCTGGATTACCAGGCAGAAGCAAATGCTAATCATCTGAGGGGTGACCTGTAGATTATGCTTCGAGCTATGAACCCTAGCTGGCCTTATTTAAAGACCTGTGGGCTGTACTACAAAGCGGGTTTTACATACCCAGAGTTAACTCAATCGAGCCAGGTTAACTAAAACTCATTGTTGAAATCAGCCTTAAATGGCAGTGTGGTGTTTTGTGGTGAAAGGGCAGGACTTAACTCTTGTTTTAATTAGAAAGCCAGTAATTAAACCTGGTCAGAGCAGGGTAGATGTGCAGTGTGAATTACCCTTTAAATTTACCTCTTTAAATAGTGAACTACAGGACCACTTAGCTTGATCGGAGGACAGTATTTTAATACAGAGCAGTGTTCAGTTAAACGGGATTTGTTGTTCATACTTTTAGATGAACTTGCTTTGTATAATATAGCCTTATGGTGACCCTGCTTTGGAAGCTCTTTCCTCTAAAATTGTTCTGTGTCATTAAACCCTGCACTCCAGCAGCTCTGCCTTAAATCATTAGATATATCTTTACTACACCTTCTCTCACTGTATTTATTGCCCACCACTCTTTAAATACTGTTTTTGTGTGTCTGTGTGTTTTTGCAGCCATTCATTAACTGTAGAGTTTGCAGCAGACGGTCTGGTAATGATCTTACACATCCATCAAATGACTGTGTACCAAACAAGAAAGTGGATGAAGTAAGTGTAGAGAGTCTTAGCATTATGGAAATGTAACAGGTGTGTGAATTGTGTCTAAACATGTGGTTAAACTTTGATTGTGTTTGTACATGCAAAAATTTGATCAGAGTACTGTTTATTAATGACAATGTTACTTTTAATCTGAACAACAGTGGCAGCACCAAGGAAAAGCTTGGGGGGGGGGGCTCTAGCTCCTCCTCCAATGACCATAGTACCCCCACAGCACCCCCAAAATATTGGTTTCATTTTTTCTTTAACTATCTGTAAAATCTGTATATTGTGTAAGACATTTTTGCGGTTTTTACAGCATACTTGTAGTGTATTTTTTCTTCAAAGTACACATAGAGGCTCTGTGAGCTAGACGTTAGAATTTCATATTTTATCCTATTTTATCCATGCTGTAGCTTATCGTGCTGTGTGCTTCTATACACCATCTACATAAGCTGAAAAGCTAAAGCACCCGGTCTAAATAATCTCACTCCCCTATAGCACCTGTAGCATTAAGTCACTGGCGCTGCCACTGCTGAATAAACGACTCCAATCTGACTAAACCGCTTAACTTTTCCTCCCCATGTTACATTTCAGGACAAACGACGTAATATGTGTCCTTCTGATAAACCTCTTCTCAGACCTAAAACTGCCTTGGCTTCCAAGGACACTAAAGAAGCTGAAGGAGACCGTCTGGCTGTTTCTGATGGCTGATGGTCCTGCAATGTGGACCAGAGGAGGAAACTGGGAGGGAAAATGCTTTGCTTTATATCATGCCCACCCAAAGCCCCCAGTGAGTAAGCCATAGGCGCCGATAGCATGGAAAAACTCCCAAGAAGGAAGAAACCTTGGGAGGGACCAAACTCAAAGGGGGAGCCCATCCTCCTGGGGCCGGCAAAGTGTAGGTGCAGGATCACAAAAAAACTTGACGAGAGAAACGAGAGAATTCGACTGTCCCTCACAAAAACTGTAAAGTTTTAGTGGCTAAATTGCTTTTTCTATGCCTTTTCAAACAGGAGGAGATTTGTTTGGCTATACGTAGAAATTTTCTATACAATTTAGACAGCACAGAATCATTAACCTACTTTAATGCATTTATTAATACAACCACATATTTCACACATTTTGACATCAGTCATGCAGTGAAGATACAGTCTCTTTATTTCTTGACGCCAACCCTCCCCATTAATCCGGGCTTGGGACCGACACCTAGTTGAGCTGGCTTTCTCCCTTAAGTGGCTGGGTTAGGCTAAACTATGTACATATTTATGAAGACTACTATAAATTTATAAAGACCTCCCTAAATATGTAGTCTAACAAAACGCAGTTTAAAGAAGGTAGCCTACCTGGTAAACAAAGAAATTAAAAGGCCCACAGCATATAATCGGGCTATATCCAAGCAGTTTTTAAGAACGTAACCTACATGGCGAAATTGAATTACTTTCTGGACCAACAAACGCAACCAGACATGAACATTATGCACCTTCCTAGTCTTGATGTATGTCGTCATACAGATGAGGACGTTAAGGCAGCCTTTAGGTCCGACCCATCATGCACTGCAGTTTTTTGCAAATTCCTCAGATGGAAAACCATTAAATACCTCTTCTATTACCTTATATTACCTTATATTCATGTAATAAATATACAAATATCAATTAGTTGGAAATCAGCCAGACAGACGTAATTACTACAAATGGTTTCCACTGTATTTGTGACTCTGAGTGCCGCAGGCTTGGATGCAGTGCCGCACCATTTTGTAAGTAAATTAATAAATATTAATGAGACATCACCTACCACCCTGCAAAAAAGAAATTTGCCGCTCGTCCCCCTGCACATGAACCAACATGGCTGTGTCAACCAGCGGAGCTCCGGAGCCTCTGGAGAAACACGCGGCAAAAAAGGCTCGCATACGGTCTTCCAGAGTTTGGGAATACTTCAGTCATGACACCTTTTCTGCGCCTCTACTGTAGCTGGCGTTAATGACGCTGTTTCAGCCATTTTATATTTTCTGTTTACTTATTCTGTCATGTAAGACTGAGACAAATTATCGTTTACGACTATTCTTACACACTGTAGCCTGACTTGCTGACTTAAGTAAGCTTAACTATAAGCTACCTTTGCTAGTGTTTGTGAATAACATGTTTCTCTAGTTATGAAATTATTCCATGTTTTAGCATCTGTTTCAACATTAAAGTCAAATTGGTATATTGAAATATGTAAAAACTATTGAACTATTAGCTTAAGTCTAACATAGAAAATCCTACTGAATCTCTTAAGATTTTCCTTTTTTGTTAATGCACTAATGTTTAAGAAGTGTCTTAAATTGAATTTCAGATTTGTGTGTGGGTGGGAGTGGGTGAATTGTATTAAATTCATACATTCATTCTTTTGGCTCAGACATTACTGACCTAAAACAAATTGAGGCATTGGGTAAGTGCTTAAATTAGCTACTAAATGGCAAAAAATATTCTAAATATCACATTTTCCATTCTTCGGTATAATTTTAATGAATCACCTATGCTGCCAAACATTAACGCATAGATTGTCACAACACTCTATGTTTTAGTTCTTCTTTATGTGTATAGGACGGTGTGATGGTTCTGGTGGTGGGTGTGGCCGACGCTGCTCGCGATGTTTGGCTATGCTGCAGTCCCAGGGACCAAGTTGGAACACATTTCCACCTTCAAGCTTAGGTGGAAAAACGGCACCGAGACCCAGCAGCAGGACAACTTCTTGTCCAGACAACCAGCCCTGCTTCATCATTGAAGTAAGCCCTGTGAACAGGAGCGAGATGTACTTCTGCAGTGGATGTTATAGCGGAAAGAACATCCCCATCCTCACGTCTGCCGGAGTGCCCCCTCAAGTGGGTGTGTGACTTAACTCGATGGATGAATTGGACAGAATGTACTGTTACTAGAGGTCGACCGATATGGGTTTTTCAAGTCAAGGGTCAGGCGATGGCCGATATATGCTGCTGATTTTTTTTGGCCGATAATTGGACGTTTTCCCCTCTATTTGCATGGTAAAATATCACACTAATAATAACAAACGATACACAAAATTTCTCAATTTAGCATTTATTGAATACTCGAATACTTGAATACTGGAAACAATAACACATTTATAAACAATAAAAATAGCAGCATCAGAATCTCTGTTAGTGCACAATATAGCAGCAAACTCCTCATGTTTGACGGAAGGAAATTTGTAAACAATACAAAAAGGAATAAGCATGTTATCTTTAGTTGTAATCCCACTTCCAGTCCCTGAGTCTTACTCACCACACTCATACTTCACAGCAAACAGACAGCAGTTAATTAACCAGAAGAGAAAAATGCAAAAACACAACAGAACTTGTAAATAATAACAAACTAATAGACAATAAAAATAGCAGCATCAGAATCTCTATTAGTGCCAAATATAGCAGCAAACTCCTCATGTCTGACGGAAGGAAAATTTGTAAATACACAAAGGAATGAGCACATCTTCAGTTTTAATCCCATTTCCAGTCCCTGAGTCTTCCTCATCCCACAAGCAGGCAAGGCATGTCACCCCGGTTGTGTGACACTTATTTTATATAATAAAATAAGTGCCCCCTGCGGCCCCAGAGCCCGAGCAGCCGTCTCCGCTGCCTGCAGCTACCGCGCCCACGTCCGAGGCGCTTTCCCTGCCTGCAGCTCCCGGGCAGGCGCCCCCTCTGCAGCCTGCAGCTCCAGTCCCTGGCCCCACTCCAGTCCCTTCTCCCCCTGTGACTCTGGTACCCTCACCCCGACGAGCCCGACCCCGGCCGCAGGTCCTTATGTCTGTGTCCCATAAGGGGAGAGGACACAGACGCACGGCTGGGGTCCCACCCGCCCAGCCCCCTGGCTCGCCCTCCCTCGCCGGCGCTAGGGCTTGGTCGGCACCTGCGGGTCCTGGCCCTCCGGGTCGGCTGTCGTCTGCGGGTCCCCCTCCGCGGCCTCGTCGCCCTGCCTCGGTCCCTCCTCCGGCGTCTTATCGGTTGCCTGCGGGCCCCCCGACGGCGGCTCCTCATTCGCCTGCTGGTCCTCCCGCTCTGGCGTGTCGGAGGACGTCGCCGTCTGCTGCGGCTCCCCCTCTCTCCTTGCCCTCGCCAGGGTCCCTTCCAGCTCCTTCGTCCCCTTCCCTGGTCTCCCCTCCGACTCCCTCCTTCGTCCCTGCGTCTGTCCCTCACCCCGTCTCCTCGGCCCCTCCGGCTCCGGCCTCCCGGCCGCCTGCAGCCCTTCCGGCTGCCTCCCGTCGCCCGCTGGGTCTCCCTCGGGCTCCTCTTGGTTCCCCCTCCTTCTCTCCCTGGCCTCCCGTCTTTGTCCCTCCTGCCTCTGCTCCCCCTCGCTTTGTTCCTCCTGTCTCTGTCCCTCCTCTCTTTGTCCCTCGTCCCTCTGGCTTCTGCTCCTCTTTCCCCGATGTTCCCTTCGTTCACTCCCGGTCCTTTTGTCCTGCCTGTTCCCTCCGTGTCCCCCTTTCTGATCTGTTTCTCTGCCTTTCCTGTCTTATGTCAAGTCTTGTCCTGGCTCCTTCCCCTGTGCCAGTTCTGTCTGTCCGTTCTGTTCCCTGTCCCTCATTAATGAGGTTTTATATAGATATACATATATGCCCGGCTTGTCCGCTCCTCGTGTGTGCCACGCCCCCTGATTACCCACGTGTGCTTCCCTGATCGTCTCCTGCTTTGCCCGATTACTTTGATTAGTCATGACCTATTTTAAGTCCTGGTCTTACCTGTTTGCCCTGTCCGTCATTGTAGTTTGTCAATGCCTGCGTTCCGTCCTGCTCTACCCGCTCCGTTTCCCCGATTAAAGACCCGTTTTCACAAACACAAAAAAAACTATATGTATACATATACATACACTGAACAAAAATATAAACGCAACACTTTTGTTTTTGCTCCCATTTTTCATGAGATGGACTTAAAGATCTACAATTCATTCCAGATACACAATATTACCATTTCTCTCAAACATTTCTCACAAATCAGTCTAAATGTGTGATAGTGAGCACTTCTGCTTTGCTGAGATAATCCATCCCACCTCACAGGTGTGCCACATCAAGATGCTGATCTGACATCATGGGTAGTGCACAGGTGTACCTTATACTGCCCACAATAAAAGGCCACCCTGGAATGTGCAGTTTTGTCTCACAGCAAAATGCCACAGATGCCACAAGCATTGAGGGAGCGTGCAATTGGCATGCTGACAGCAGGAATGTCAACCAGATCTGTTGCTCGTGCATTGAATGTTCATTTCTCAACCATAAGCCGTCTCCAAAGGCGTTTCAGAGAATATGGCAGTACATCCAACCGGCCTCACAACCGCAGACCACGTGTAACCACACCAGCCCAGGACCTCCACATCCAGCAGGTTCACCTCCAAGATCGTCTGAGACCAGCCACTCAGACAGATGATGCACGGCCCCATGTTGCAAGGATCTGTACACAGTTCTTGGAAGCTGAAAATGTCCCAGTTCTTGCATGGCCAGCATACTCACCGGACATGTCACCCGTTGAGCATGTTTGGGATGTGCTTGACCGGCGTATACGACAGCGTGTACCAGTTCCCACTAATATCCAACAACTTCGCACAGCCATTGAAGAGGAGTGGACCAACATTCCACAGGCCACAATTGACAATCTGATAAACTCTATGCGAAGAAGATGTGTTGCATTGTATGAGGCAAATGGTGGTCACACCAGATACTGACCGGTTCTGAGTCCCCAGACCCCCAATAAAGCAAAAAACTGCACATTCCAGGGTGGCCTTTTATTGTGGGCAGTATAAGGTACACCTGTGCACTACCCATGATGTCAGATCAGCATCTTGATGTGGCACACCTGTGAGGTGGGATGGATTATCTCAGCAAAGCAGAAGTGCTCACTATCACACATTTAGACTGATTTGTGAGAAATGTTTGAGAGAAATGGTAATATTGTGTATCTGGAATGAATTGTAGGTCTTTAAGTCCATCTCATGAAAAATGGGAGCAGAAACAAGAGTGTTGCGTTTATATTTTTGTTCAGTATATATATTTATGGGTGTATCGAGACTAGATGGTCAGTATGGATAACTAAGGTGCACTAAAACTGGGTGAGCAGGCAAGGCATGTCACCCAGGTTGTGTGACAATTATTTTATATAAATGTATATATGTATATATATATTCCATCCACCATCCCTCCTTTACGGAGAACTGCGTTATTTTTATTGTCCATTACGAAAAAAATAAAAAAACTATATATATATATATATATATATATACATATATATTTATGGGTGTATCGAGACTAGATGGTCATTATGGATAACTAAGGTGCACTAAAACTGGGTGAGCAGGCAAGGCATGTCACCCAGGTTGTGTGACAATTATTTTATATAAATGTATATATATATATATATATTCCATCCACCATCCCTCCTTTACGGAGAACTGCGTTATTTTTCTTTTCTATTGCTAATAAAAAAACTATATATATGTACATATATATATATATATATATATATATATATATATATATATATATATATATATATATATATGGGTGTATCGAGACTAGATGGTCAGTATGGATAACTAAGGTGCACTAAAATTGGGTGAGCAGGCAAGGCATGTCACCCAGGTTGTGTGACAATTATTTTATATATATGCATATACATATTCCATCCACCATCCCTCCTTTATGGAGAACTGCGTTATTTTTATTGTCTATTGCAAAAAAAAAACAGAAAAACTATATATATATATATATATATATATATATATATATATATATATATATATATATACATATATATTCATGGGTGTATCGAGACTAGATGGTCATTCTGGATAACTAAAGTGCACTAAAATTGGGTGAGCAGGCAAGGCATGTCACCCAGGTTGTGTGACAATTATTTTATATAAATGTATATATATATATATATATATATATATATATATATATATATATATATATATTCCATCCACCATCCCTCCTTTACGGAGAACTGCGTTATTTTTCTTTTTTATTGCTAATAAAAAAACTATATATATATACATATATATTTATGGGTGTATCGAGACTAGATGGTCATTATGAATAACTAAGGTGCACTAAAATTGGGTGAGCAGGCAAGGCATGTCACCCCGGTTGTGTGACAATTATTTTATATATATATTCCATCCACCATCCCTCCTTTACGGAGGACTGCTTTATTTTTAATATCCATTGCGAAAAAAAAACACAAGAAAAAGAAAAAATATCTATATATATACATACATATATATATATATATATATATATATGGGTGTGTCGAGACTAGATGGTCAGTATGGATAACTAAAGTGCACTAAAATTGGGTGAGCAGGCAAGGCATGTCACCCAGGTTGTGTGACAATTATTTTATATAAATGTATATATATATATATATATATATATATATATATATATATATATATATATATATATATATTCCATCCACCATCCCTCCTTTACGGAGAACTGTGTTATTTTTCTTTTCTATTGCTAATAAAAAAACTATATATATGTACATATATATATATATATATGGGTGTATCGAGACTAGTTGGTCATTATGGATAACTAAGTTGCACTAAAATTGGGTGAGCAGGCAAGGCATGTCACCCAGGTTGTGTGACAATTATTTTATATATATATGTATATATATATTCCATCCACCATCCCTCCTTTATGGAGAACTGCGCTATTTTTATTGTCTATTGCAAAAAAAAAAAAAAAAAAAAAACAATACATATATATACATATATATTTATGGGTGTATCGAGACTAGATGGTCATTATGAATAACTAAGGTGCACTAAAATTGGGTGAGCAGGCAAGGCATGTCACCCCGGTTGTGTGACAATTATTTTATATATATATTCCATCCACCATCCCTCCTTTACGGAGAACTGCGTTATTTTTATTGTCCATTGCGAAAAAAAAAAAAACTATATATATACATATATATTTATGGGTGTATCGAGACTAGTTGGTCATTATGGATAACTAAGTTGCACTAAAATTGGGTGAGCAGGCAAGGCATGTCACCCAGGTTGTGTGACAATTATTTTATATATATGTATGTATATATTCCATCCACCATCCCTCCTTTACGGAGAACTGCGTTATTTTTCTTTTCTATTGCTAATAAAAAAACTATATATATGTACATATATATATATATATTTATGGGTGTATCGAGACTAGTTGGTCATTATGGATAACTAAGGTGCACTAAAATTGGGTGAGCAGGCAAGGCATGTCACCCAGGTTGTGTGACAATTATTTTATATATATATGTATATATATATTCCCTCCACCACCCCTCCTTTACGGAGGACTGCTTTATTTTTAATATCCATTGCGAAAAAAAAACACAAGAAAAAGAAAAAATATCTATATATATATACATATATATATATATATATATATATATATATATATATATATATATATATATATATATATATATATATATATGGGTGTGTCGAGACTAGATGGTCAGTATGGATAACTAAAGTGCACTAAAATTGGGTGAGCAGGCAAGGCATGTCACCCAGGTTGTGTGACAATTATTTTATATAAATGTATATATATATATATATATTCCATCCACCACCCCTCCTTTACGGAGGACTGCTTTATTTTTAATATCCATTGCGAAAAAAAAACACAAGAAAAAGAAAAAATATCTATATATATACATATATATATATATATATATATATATATATGGGTGTGTCGAGACTAGATGGTCAGTATGGATAACTAAGGTGCACTAAAATTGGGTGAGCAGGCAAGGCATGTCACCCAGGTTGTGTGACAATTATTTTATATAAATGTATATATATATATATATATTCCATCCACCATCCCTCCTTTACGGAGAACTGCGTTATTTTTCTTTTCTATTGCTAATAAAAAAACTATATATATATGTACATATATATATATATATGGGTGTATCGAGACTAGTTGGTCATTATGGATAACTAAGTTGCACTAAAATTGGGTGAGCAGGCAAGGCATGTCACCCAAGTTGTGTGACAATTATTTTATATATATGTATATATATATTCCATCCACCATCCCTCCTTTATGGAGAACTGCGTTATTTTTATTGTCTATTGCAAAAAAAAAAACAAAAAAAACTATATATATATACATATATATTTATGGGTGTATCGAGACTAGATGGTCATTATGAATAACTAAGGTGCACTAAAACTGGGTGAGCAGGCAAGGCATGTCACCCAGGTTGTGTGACAATTATTTTATATATATGTATATATATATTCCATCCACCATCCCTCCTTTACGGAGAACTGCGTTATTTTTATTGTCTATTGCAAAAAAAAAAACAAAAAAAACTATATATATATATACATATATATATATGGGTGTATCGAGACTAGAAGGTCATTATGCATAACTAAAGTGCACTAAAATTGGGTGAGCAGGAAAGGCATGTCACCCCAGTTGTGTGACAATTATTTTATATATATGTATATATATATATATATTCCCTCCACCACCCCTCCTCTACGGAGGACTGCTTTATTTTTATTTCCATTGCAAAAATAAAAAATTTTAAAACACAAAAAAAAAAAAAAAACGAAAATAATAATAATAAAAATAATTTTGAATGTGTATTCAAATAAGTTTGAATGTGTGTGAACTATATATAAATATATATATACACATGCATATACAGAAATATATACACACACACACATATATATATATACACACACACACACAGACACACACTCACATAAACACATACACACACTGTGTACAGTCTTATGCAAAGGTTTGGCACCCCTTGACAAATAACATCTTTTCAATTACAAAAGCAACAATATCAGTTAATACAGTCTCTTTAGGAACTGGGGGAAAAATACACAATATTTTCAGCAAACATTGATGAATAGTTACTTTTTATGCCATAAATTGAACAAAATTACAAAATAAAAACATTATTATGGCACTCTGCAAAAGTTTGGGCACCCTACGTAATCAGTACTTAGTAACACCTCCTCTGCCAGATATCACAGCTTACAAGCGCTTCTTATAGCCAGCTGAAAGGCTTTCAGTTCTTGTACTTGGGATTTTCTCACATTCTTCCTTGCAAAAGGCTTCTAGTTCTGTAATATTCTAATATATCAAGGGCTGTATTGTCAAATAGGAGATCGGCAGCATTCTCCCACCTGAGAAAACTGTACTACAATGCCCTTGATAGTGTGTAGAAACACACTCGTCAGCTCTAGTCCTCCTGTAACAACGCAAAAGGACTGGCAACCCTCAGGTATTTATGCGTGCGATTGTATGATAAATTCACCCTGACAGTCTCACACTTCTCTTGGTACCAACAGGTCTCATGGAATATATAAAAGGCAACTGCAACAATTATACTCGGCACTAAACATCGAGGCACGGAAATGCAGCAGAGCTTGTGTATTTCTCAGGATGCATTCTAGTAAAATGCCCGGAAAATGAGCTAAAGACATATTTCAAGGGGCACTATATAAAACCGATGGAAATTTTACTGATTAAATAAAAGGAAAAGCATCGTTTGAAAAATCACAAATGTTTCTAAGATTCAATGCATCGCTTTTTGACCACATCATAGCGATGAACACATCATTGTTCCTGACAATGTCCTAATACAGAAATAAAACTTTATGTTGGTAAACTCAAAAAGCCTTCAGCTGTCACACTGGCTAACGATCTCAAACGATTATAAAGCAGCATTTTGAAAAGCGCTGTTTTAAAATAACAGATACAACACTTACCTTGTCTTCTGGCCAAATGCTTTTCACGGCTTGGCACTCCAACGGTGCTGAAACGAAATTTGTATTTCCTCCTACCTCGTTGGCCCTTCAGTTCTTCTTTTCTCCCTTTGGATGTTTTTTTCCTTCTTCTTTGGATATTGTTTTTTATTTTTGTTTGTTTTTTTTTACTTTGCATGTTTTTCCTTCTTCGGATATTATTTTTTTGGCTTATTTTTTTAGACGATGTTTTTTTCGTCTTCTTTAAAAATTGATTTTTTTCGTCTTCTTTAAATATTGTTTTTTTTTTCATCCTTTTGATGTTGTTTTACGGAACAAGAGCCGTACAGTGCTACTCTATCAGGAGGTAGCGCCAACTGAACGCCTTGAAGCAGTACCCAGCTCTTTTATAGGGAGCGTCAACCCGAAGTCAAGTTCTAGAACGTTGCACTCACTTTTCATTGGTTTCCCAGCTATGCTGTCAGAATAATGTTTGCTGATTGGTCGAAAATTTTAAAACGTACCCGAGTACTGTAAAAAAAACTCAAGATCTTGCTACCCTACGGAGCACCCATAAGGTGATTTTTTTTATACGTTATATGCAGCTATTTGTAGCAGGCCGTAATTAGACTAATCCACCCTTTGTCAATAAAGCCAACAAGAGAACAGGTTGCCCAAAGTTTGCTCAGGTACACGCCACAGCACAACCTTAAAAACACATCCAGCACAAATCACACTAGTGAATGACACAGCAAATCACAGCAATAAAAAAGACCCCTATGGGCAATCCAGCACCCAGACTACAGGTGCCAAAAGGCCCAGCCTGCCTAATAATGAACCCAAGATATACATACAACAAAGAAAAAGACACAAACAAAAAAGAAAATAAAACTAGCCAGCTGCTCCCACTAAACCCCGCTCCCGAGGCCACTAAGCCGGCTGGCTTGATAATACACGATACAACCTCAGATAAAACATATTAAAGCAACACCAGGGAGGTTTACAACCTGATCCTTAAAATTATCGACCCGTAATTCCACCTTGAAAACCCCTAAAGAACAGTAGTTTACCCCATGACTCACTGCCCCATTCAAACAAAAAAAAAACAGGTTTTTGGGGTAACCTTTAGGTCAGCTCTTCAAAACCAGGTATGAGGACTCTTCAGCTAATCAGTCCTCTAATTAGAAATCTAATTAGGGAGTTGCAGCGAAAACCTGCATACACACCGGCCCTTTGCGGATAAGATTGTTCACCCCTGAAACAAGCAAACAGAAAGGCTGCTACACTGCAAATTCAATATGCCCGCCGATGCTCCACCAAATCTATCAGGACCCTGCCTGTCTTTCCCGTGCCTGCTCCTTTGCCAATATGCCCTACCATCGGAACATGCACAGCCATCTCGCCCCGGCTATGCCTCCAGTCCGAACTGCAGTTCCTATACCTGCCTATAATTGCCTGGCTACAATCCATCCCCCAAAATGAAATTGATGACCCAACGATCACAGCTAAGAATTCTATCCCCAAACCACTGGTCTTCCTCCCCAACCGAACGATCATTCACTGACCGTGGTAACTTATAAGGGTTGGTATGATGACCAGTGGTGGACCTCACCGAACGTTTAACTGGTCTCTACACCTCGGGGGGGACATAACCTCCTCCATTATACGAGGCCTACTTGTGGATGCTCTATTGCGACCCCTCCCACCAGCCCTGTCCCCGTAAAATCACAGAGTCCTCATCCGATTCCATTTCTGTTGCCCCTGTGGGCAACCCAGACTCAGGAGACATTACCAGAACATCTTCCCCTGACATAACAACCCCCTGTGGTACTGGACGCAACTCTGTTCGGTGAACTTGACGGACAACCCCGTCCCCCTCCATTGGAGTTGCAGAGTAAACTGCACCCTGATCTTGGGGACACCGAACTACCATATACAAACAGGCATCCCAATGATCCTGTATTTTACCTCGAACATGGTTCCGCAAACACACCAGCTGACCTTCATCAAACCCCTAATCATTAACCAACTCATTGTGTTTCCGATTTCGTGGTGTGGCTTGTTCCTCCAACTAAGCCTTCACATACTCTTGAAGCACCTGCAAACTTTCCTGATGGTTTTGTACCCATTCCTCCAAAGGTCCACCATACTGACTGATCCCGGCAGGAGCCTGAAGATAGTGTATCGGTAATCGAGGCTCACAGCCAGACCTTAAATAAAAAGGCATCATCCAGTCATTTGGTGGGGTGTAGTATTGTAAGCTTCTCTGCTGGAGGAAGTGTGTGAAGCAAATTGTGCAAAAAAAATATTAAAGCAACACCAGGGAGGTTTACATCTAGATCCTTAAAATGATCGACCTGCAATTCCACCTTGAAAATCCAATTACCATATAAAGGATACAAGATGTAAAGATGACAAATGACATGGCACACATTTGTTGTTTAGACTGTTGTGTCAGGTTAATTGAAAGCTGAAGGATCTTAGTGTTTACTAGTCTAAGTAACAGAATGTCTAAACACTGTGCTTGCCTTTATGGGTTTTTAAGCAGAACATATAGGTATAGAAACATATTAACATTACGTTTCACGATTCACTGACTGGAGAATAGGAGAATATACACATCAATATTACTACTTAAGTTAACTAACCCTAATCCCAACCCCTATTGGCACGGAGCCCGCCAGGGTTCAGGTGAGATATAAATCTGTAATCTGTATCAATGGTTTTGCTATCCATACCCACCCTATTAATGTTAGCTTCCCAGGGTTTCTTGTTAGACAAGCTCTGTGTCTCTCTATACCCCCATTTACTGCACGACTGATTGTCCATTTATAAAGAATCAAATAGGGTGAAGATGGTTTTAGTTTACAATTACTCTGGAAGGTGACCAGATTAAAAAAAACTAAATACCATGCCTACGTGTATGTAATCTCCATCACAGTCCCCATTTTCCCCATAATCCTCGTTTTGATAGTGCCAATTTGTGTAATGTGAGTTTTTTTTTTTTTTTTAAAAACTGTTATAGAAGAACATACTGGATGCCACATGTGTACAATTACCCCTTTCTAATTAGTGGGGTCCGTTGTGTCAGCTACAGCCTTTACTAACATACACATAAGTATACAGTCTTACAGCACTTTTGTTTTCCTTTTGTATTTAATGGTTTTCCATTTAGGGGGCAGCATGGTGGTGCAGTGGTTAGCACTGTTGCCTCACACCTCTAGGGCCCGGGTTCGAGTCTCCACCTGGGTCACATGTGTGTGGAGTTTGCATGTTCTACCCATGTCATCGTGGGGTTTCCTCCGGGTACTCTGGTTTCCCCCACAGTACAAAAACATGCTGAGGCTGATTGGAGTTGCTAAATTGCCCATAGGAGTGTATGCGTGAGTGAATAGTGTGTGAGTGTGCCCTGCGATGGGCTGGCCCGCCATCCTGGGTTGTTCCCTGTCTCGTGCCCATTGCTTCCGGGATAGGCTCCAGACCCCCCGCGATCCAGTAGGATAAGCGGTTTGGAAAATGGATGGATGGATGGATAGTTTTCCATTTGAGGAATTAGCAAAAAACTGCAGTGCATGATGGGTAGGATCTAAAGGCTGCCTAACGCCCTTAATTTGTTTGCAATTTCGCCAGGTAGGCTACCTTCTTTAAACTGCGTTTTGCTAGACTACACATTTCGAGATGTTTTATTGTAGTCTTGGTAAATATATATATATAGTTTAGCCTAACCCAGCCACTTAAGGGAGCAAGCCAGCTCAGGTAGGTGCCAGTCCCAAGCCCGGATTAATGGAGAGGGTTGGCGTCAAGAAATAAAGAGAAATAAAGACAACTAATACTCCTAGTTTGCGAGATCTGACTGCAATGGCAGCACTGCTACAAGGGTGTGGATAAATCTATACAAATATCACCTGCATGCACATTACTTCTTTTACAATAACCAACTCCTGATCCATACTGTTAGTCGTGAAAAAAAAAACTATCGTGTACATAGAGGCCCTGTGTAAAAAGATAACTGCCAAGGAAAAGATCAAAAACATTTATTTCAAGGATACAAAGTTTTTATGGTCATGTACAGTGTACAGTGCAATTCTTATTTGATTAACTTGAATGTCTCCACAGACTAGACGATTAAACAAATAAAGCAGCGCAACATTACAGTAACTAATAACAAATAAACAAAGCTCACGAGTACTATTACAGTATTTATATCATTTATTTAAACTTAATTTTACCAGGTAAATTAACTACAAAGCAGTTACCACTGCTTTACCTGCTTCTCGGGAGAAATAGCAGATATACGTCATGTATGTGACTAAATTCTTAAGCCAATAAGGGCAAAGTTGTGTCGTAATGGAGGCGGATCCAGTTTGTGCAGCCGGTTAAAGACACTACGGGCATGTAAATGGAGAACGAAATTATAGTTATACCGAATCTCCTACACACAATACCAAGGTTACCAACTTTGGTCAGCTGACCGGAGTGAGACGTTCAATTCCCGTAAGATTTCTTTGCGCCAGCCTGAGAGTCTGAAAACACGTCACACCAGATGCATGAGAGATGGAAACCTGGGATATTCAGTCGAATCAGATCAAATATGATGCTAAGTTAGTACTAAGTTAAAATATGTTCCGGACTTGTAACATGCACCCATGATTTGGAACAGTCAGCAGGCTGTCTCTGGCCACGCCCCCTACACTCGGTCCGGCCCCTGGCTTTTCCTGAATTCTGATTCCTTTAGATAAACATTGACTTCATTGATATTGTTATTGATTTATCGACAGACCATCATACTTTTTAGACGTTATAATAACAACACTCTATTGATCCCCAAAGAGAGAAATTCTCTCCTTGCCTGCCCCCTCTTACTGTCCATGATACACAAGCACATATGTAGAAAAACGTCAGCTTGGAAGCCAAGGCTGGACTTAACCTACTCTATTCTGGTATTCTGTTCTCCCAAGTAAGGCATCCCAAGTTCGAATCCAACTTCCGACAAAAGTTCTTCAATCGCTACAGCACAATTTAAGCCACTGATCGGCTTTAATTGCTTTGTTTTATTTTTGCGTTTCAGGCAAAACTACATAACACTTAAAGACACTTCGGGCATGCAAATGGAGAACGAAATTATAGTTATACCGAATCTCCTACACACAATACCAAGGTTACCAACTTTGGTCAGCTGGCCGGAGTGAGAAGTTCAATTCCCGTAAGATTTCTTTGCGCCAGCCTGAGAGTCTGAAAACACGTCACACCAGATGCATGAGAGATGGAAACCTGGGATATTCAGTCGAATCAGATCAAATATGATGCTAAGTTAGTACTAAGTTAAAATATGTTCCGCACTTGTAACATGCACCCATGATTTGGAACAGCAGCATACCTGTCAAGGTTTGGATTTGAAAATAAAGGAAATTTTCCGGCACCCGCCGTGAGCCATCCCACCACCGCAACCAGGCTCCAGTATCCCTTACATTTTAAGACAGGAAATATAAAATAATATAAATTATATAAAATATAATATAAATATAAATATATAAAATATATAAAATATATAAAATATATAAAATATATAAAATATATAAAATATATAAAATATATTTTTGGCCACAACCGGGATTCGAACCCCGGTCTCCTGTGTGAAAGGCGGCAAACTTACCACTACACTATCCAGCAACTATATAATATAATATATATATATATATATATATATATTATTATAAGGGAGATTTACGGGAAAATACTAATACGGGAGGACGGCGGGAAAGAGAAGTAAAATACGGTAGTTTCCCGGCCAAAACGGGAGACTTGACAGCTATGGTCAGCAGGCTGTCTCTGGCCACGCCCCCTACAGTCGGTCCGGCCCCTGGCTTTTCCAGCGTGTTCGCGAAAACGACTTCATTTATTTTCTTATTGATTTATCGACAGACCATCATACTTTTTAGACGTTATAATAACAACACTCTATTGATCCCCAAAGAGAGAAATTCTCTCCTTGCCTGCCCCCTCTTACTGTCCATGATACACAAGCACATATGTAGAAAAACGTCAGCTTGGAAGCCAAGGCTGGACTTAACCTACTCTATTCTGGTATTCTGTTCTCCCAAGTAAGGCATCCCAAGTTCGAATCCAACTTCCGACAAAAGTTCTTCAATCGCTACAGCACAATTTGAGCCACTGATCGGCTTTAATTGCTTTGTTTTATTTTTGCGTTTCAGGCAAAACTACATAACACTTAAAGACACTTCGGGCATGCAAATGGAGAACGAAATTATAGTTATACCGAATCTCCTACACACAATACCAAGGTTACCAACTTTGAGATGGAAACCTGGGATATTCAGTCGAATCAGATCAAATATGATGCTAAGTTAGTACTAAGTTAAAATATGTTCCGCACTTGTAACATGCACCCATGATTTGGAACAGCAGCATACCTGTCAAGGTTTGGATTTGAAAATAAAGGAAATTTTCCGGCACCCGCCGTGAGCCATCCCACCACCGCAACCAGGCTCCAGTATCCCTTACATTTTAAGACAGGAAATATAAAATAATATAAATTATATAAAATATAATATAAATATAAATATAAATATATAAAATATATAAAATATAAAATAACCATTTGTCATTTATTTTCTATTAATTTTTCATGTTCACTCATGCGGCTCTGTCATTCACTAATGACTTGGATTTTTCATGCCGACTGACATCGTTCCTTCCCCGTGGGAGACAAATCTTACAGAACGCGTGACCCATCCTGCTCCTCTTCAGGAAAGTAAATTCGTCATCTTCGTCATCACCCCTTAAAACAATTACTGAAGCGAGACGGCGCACGCGTTACGGCGACAGATTTAAATTGTGAGTGCACTATATCTCGTCGCAAATGGTGCTTAACCACGGCGGGTCTCAAGCACAGGAGACTCCCAATTTCTAAATGACACACACTTGGCTCACAGCGCAAAGTTGTGTTAAACTTGCTTTGTCTAAAGCAGGCACACACATACGAGTATGATCCTGATAGGTAACTAAGCTATCGGTCTTATGTCCAAGCGCAACATAATTTAGGTTAGAACCTCATAACAAGTATTCCCGTTCGCTAATAGAGAGATCTCTCCCAGGATATATAGAAACGGAGACACTCGTCCGAATTGAACCTGGAAACAAAGCGCTACATCTGAGAATCTCGTCAGACATAGGGTTAAAGTTTACTGCAGTTTAATACGAAAGAACTACAATGAAATCACCGAAAATAAAACAAAATAATATAACTACTAATAATAGAAATAAAAATAACTATAATAAGCCCATATGATCCCGCTTAAATGCCTTCAGATTGCCATGAGTGCGACTTTTGCAACCAGTTGACAGTAGCGCTTCTTCACTGCACGTTCGGTCATAAAAAGTTTAAATTGTGTGCTCAGAATAAGTTTAAACCTTGTGCCTTGTGATTATTAACCAATTTTTATGCTGAATGGTCGGCTCAAACTCAATTGCGAAACACCGTGAGTCTGTTAATGTGTGACTTAAATGGAACTCATTAATAACCAGTATCACGTAATAACCTGGGTTAGAATAGAAGGCTTGTCCAACGAGCTGCGTCACCAGGTAATGTAAACGATCGGTAGCGAAGCTCCCCTCACGGCCAATGAGAGAGAGTCTCGCGATATTTCAGGCGAATTTGAGGTTTCAGAGCGTAGATCGCACAGGCAGGGATTCTTGTGAGCACTCAATGAACGGAGGCTGAAGTTGTGTAAAAGACATGCATTTATTCCTATAACTAACATAAGACAGACATTACACCTAACAAACAATAAACACGAAATAACGGAGTGGACACAAACAATGTAATCATGAAAATGCAATGACCAGATTTAAAATGAGTAACCTTAAAAGGGAAAATACTGTTCTGCAAAGCAAGCAATTTGTGGAAATACTGTCCTAAAGTAATATAGCAGGTGAATAGGAGTTTAGGTTGTTATAAATGAAAGGAAGTTTGTTTACTTGGTTGCAGAGTGGGGGGGGGGGGTCTTGGCAGTTGGTTGCGGAGGCTGATGAGCTGATGGGTGATGGCACTCAGGGAGGCGCGGTGTTTGCAGCGGTTGTTGGAGTGGAGCCCCTCTGATTCCCTCTCCTGGTGAAGCTTGGGCTTGGTTGCAGTTCTCTGTCCAGCTGGGTCTTCACTGATAGGCTTCAGGAGGGCTTCTTGTGGGCTTCTCTTCTCTTGGGCTGATGTTCTCTGCCTCTCTTCGTGCTGATGGTCTTTTGTTTTCTCCTCCCTTCTGTTTCTCCTCTCCTGGCTTTGTTCTGAGGTGCCAGGTTTTATAGTGTAAAGTTCGTGAATAGGAGTGACCAGGAATTCGACTCCTGGACCAATGGCTGACCATCCATTTGGCGGGTTTTCGGAAGGGGGTCTGTATCAGTCCTTTTGAGATTTATGACCAGAGTGATTTCCCTTGTATTGATGATTTTCGTTAGGCTGGTGTAACTTTTGATATATTCACTTTCGTGGTAACCACTGACCAGATTTGGAAACTGGAGTGATTTTCCATCGGTTTGATACCAAACATGCCATAGCAGCCTAGCGGTTCACACCTCATACCATCTGTAATGATTAATTAATGATTACTTATATTATGTCGTTATGTTATATTACTCACACCTTATTTTATGCCTCACAATCTATATAATTGTAAATATACTGTGTAGCTGCTGGCGCGTTCCAAACTAAATCTCATTGTACTTACAATGTCAATAAAAACATCCATCCATCCATCTAGGCAGGCCAGTGTCGCCTCCATCCTTCCTGAAGTCAGTGATTCCTTTGTCTTTGTGCTGTTTAGTGCCAAATTGTTTGCTGAACTCCAACCTATCAGTTTCTGGACCTCATCTCTGTAAGCTGACTCATAAGAACCAAAGAGATTTACAAATGAGAGGAGGCCATTCGGCCCATCAAGCTCCTTTGAGGAGAACTTAGCTAATAGCTCAAAAATCTTATCTAGCTCTGATTTAAAAGAACCCAGGGTTTTAGCTTGTGTTACAATAACAGGAAGACTATTCCATACTCTAACTACACGCTGTGTACAGAAATGCTTCATCAAATTCGTTTTAAAATGTTCTCCAGCTAATTTCCACTTATGGCCACGAGTTCTGGTATTTAAACTAACATTGAAATAGCCATTTGGCTGAACAGCATCCAGACCTGTTAGAATCTTAAACACCTGGATTATGTCCCCCCTTAGTCTCCTTTGCTCGAGGCTAAACAGATTCAGCTCAGCTAACCTCTCCTCATTAGACATTCCTCTAAGACCAGGAATCATTCTCGTTGCCCTACGTTGCACCTTTTCCAAGGCAGCAATGTCCTTCTTAAGGTATGGTAACCAAACCCGCACACAATATTCTAGGTGGGGTCTTACCAAGGAATTATATTATCGTAGCATCACTTGCCTTGTCTTAAACTCCACACACCTAGAGATGCAATGTGCCTTCTCGCGTGGTGTTCCTGCAGAGGGAGTCTGTGAGTGCTGGAGATTGGGGGAGGGGGCAGTGTGGCTATGTCTGCTCTGTGTTCCTCCAGACGAGCAAAGAAGCTGTTTAGCTCCTTTGCTAAAAGGGCGTTGCTGTTAACAGTGACGGTGTTGTTGCCTTTGAAGTTTGTAATGTGTTGTATTCCCTGCCACACCCACTGTGGGTTGTTGTATGTGAAGTAGACCTCTATTTTCTGTTTCTCTGCCTGCCTGGCAACCTTGATGCCCCTATTCAGGTTAGCTCTGGCTGCACTCTGTGTTCTTGACTGCGCTGTCTTGTCCTGTAGTATTGTATTGTTGCTCTTGTGTTTATCTTGCACTTTCTCCCTCTGTTTGTGCTCCTTTCACTCTGTATAGTTCTATCTTGCCCGCACTTGTGTCATCTTGTGTTGTTTCTGTTTTTCTTCTTTGTGTTGCACCGTGGTCCAGGAGGAACAATGTTTCCTTTCACTGTGTACTGTGTATATTGCTGAAATAACAATAAACCCACTTGACCACCTGCCTCAATTCATCCTGAAGAGTTTTCCAATGTTGTTCAAAGGTCTGTTTGTTTCGAGTGAAGGACACGCCCCTGGACGTGCTGGATAAGGGGACCACAGATCAGTGTCCTCAGTCCTGCTTCTCCCTTCAAAGCTGAGAGGAAGATGACCCGCCTGCTGCTTCTGGTTTTGGCTTATGGAGCTCTGCTTATCTCCACAGAGGCCCAGCAAGATTACCACAGTCTCCCTGCACTCACAAGACGGCCATTAAACTCGCAGTCGAAAATGCTCATCAAGGAACCCGTCAGCACATGAATTTCTATAACATCCAGGGCCGTCCGAAGGTAACTGCTGAGAAAGTGTTTACAAAAGTGTGAAACTTTCATCATCTGCAAGCTGAACTAATGAGTATCACATTGATTTTGATGTTTTAATTTCAATGCATATGATGCTTAATGTCTCTTCACAATGAAAGTGATGGTTGTATATCTCAGCCCTGGTCAATTTTACCTTCTCACAGTTTCTCTCTGAATCTGCTGCAGTCAAGTCTGTGACAGTTTGCCATTTTTTGGGTGATTATTGTTTGTTATATTGCCTTTAAAACAGTTGTAGGCAATTTTGTATATAACGTGTTTATGTGATTTAGATCAGCAGTGAATACATTGACATTGAGATTCTCTTGAGAGCAACAAAATGTCCAAAGTCAACTGCAACAGACCATCGGGCTGACTGTATTTTCATGGACAAGAGGGTAAGTAAAGAGTCACTGTGACTGTGAGCATTGGACATATCAGTTAGCAAATTAATTTAGGTTCATGTTAACTTTTTTGATGCCCTGCGGGGGAAAGTTAGCCAACAATAAAGTAACAAATACATAGGTGGCCTCAAAGAGCCAGTTCCTTCACCTTATTCTCAAATTTTAGTAGGTTTACAGGCTTAAAGGCTGGATTACCAGGCAGAAGCAAATGCTAATCATCTGAGGGGTGACCTGTAGATTATGCTTCGAGCTATGAACCCTAGCTGGCCTTATTTAAAGACCTGTGGGCTGTACTACAAAGCGGGTTTTACATACCCAGAGTTAACTCAATCGAGCCAGGTTAACTAAAACTCATTGTTGAAATCAGCCTTAAATGGCAGTGTGGTGTTTTGTGGTGAAAGGGCAGGACTTAACTCTTGTTTTAATTAGAAAGCCAGTAATTAAACCTGGTCAGAGCAGGGTAGATGTGCAGTGTGAATTACCCTTTAAATTTACCTCTTTAAATAGTGAACTACAGGACCACTTAGCTTGATCGGAGGACAGTATTTTAATACAGAGCAGTGTTCAGTTAAACGGGATTTGTTGTTCATACTTTTAGATGAACTTGCTTTGTATAATATAGCCTTATGGTGACCCTGCTTTGGAAGCTCTTTCCTCTAAAATTGTTCTGTGTCATTAAACCCTGCACTCCAGCAGCTCTGCCTTAAATCATTAGATATATCTTTACTACACCTTCTCTCACTGTATTTATTGCCCACCACTCTTTAAATACTGTTTTTGTGTGTCTGTGTGTTTTTGCAGCCATTCATTAACTGTAGAGTTTGCAGCAGACGGTCTGGTAATGATCTTACACATCCATCAAATGACTGTGTACCAAACAAGAAAGTGGATGAAGTAAGTGTAGAGAGTCTTAGCATTATGGAAATGTAACAGGTGTGTGAATTGTGTCTAAACATGTGGTTAAACTTTGATTGTGTTTGTACATGCAAAAATTTGATCAGAGTACTGTTTATTAATGACAATGTTACTTTTAATCTGAACAACAGTGGCAGCACCAAGGAAAAGCTTGGGGGGGGGGGCTCTAGCTCCTCCTCCAATGACCATAGTACCCCCACAGCACCCCCAAAATATTGGTTTCATTTTTTCTTTAACTATCTGTAAAATCTGTATATTGTGTAAGACATTTTTGCGGTTTTTACAGCATACTTGTAGTGTATTTTTTCTTCAAAGTACACATAGAGGCTCTGTGAGCTAGACGTTAGAATTTCATATTTTATCCTATTTTATCCATGCTGTAGCTTATCGTGCTGTGTGCTTCTATACACCATCTACATAAGCTGAAAAGCTAAAGCACCCGGTCTAAATAATCTCACTCCCCTATAGCACCTGTAGCATTAAGTCACTGGCGCTGCCACTGCTGAATAAACGACTCCAATCTGACTAAACCGCTTAACTTTTCCTCCCCATGTTACATTTCAGGACAAACGACGTAATATGTGTCCTTCTGATAAACCTCTTCTCAGACCTAAAACTGCCTTGGCTTCCAAGGACACTAAAGAAGCTGAAGGAGACCGTCTGGCTGTTTCTGATGGCTGATGGTCCTGCAATGTGGACCAGAGGAGGAAACTGGGAGGGAAAATGCTTTGCTTTATATCATGCCCACCCAAAGCCCCCAGTGAGTAAGCCATAGGCGCCGATAGCATGGAAAAACTCCCAAGAAGGAAGAAACCTTGGGAGGGACCAAACTCAAAGGGGGAGCCCATCCTCCTGGGGCCGGCAAAGTGTAGGTGCAGGATCACAAAAAAACTTGACGAGAGAAACGAGAGAATTCGACTGTCCCTCACAAAAACTGTAAAGTTTTAGTGGCTAAATTGCTTTTTCTATGCCTTTTCAAACAGGAGGAGATTTGTTTGGCTATACGTAGAAATTTTCTATACAATTTAGACAGCACAGAATCATTAACCTACTTTAATGCATTTATTAATACAACCACATATTTCACACATTTTGACATCAGTCATGCAGTGAAGATACAGTCTCTTTATTTCTTGACGCCAACCCTCCCCATTAATCCGGGCTTGGGACCGACACCTAGTTGAGCTGGCTTTCTCCCTTAAGTGGCTGGGTTAGGCTAAACTATGTACATATTTATGAAGACTACTATAAATTTATAAAGACCTCCCTAAATATGTAGTCTAACAAAACGCAGTTTAAAGAAGGTAGCCTACCTGGTAAACAAAGAAATTAAAAGGCCCACAGCATATAATCGGGCTATATCCAAGCAGTTTTTAAGAACGTAACCTACATGGCGAAATTGAATTACTTTCTGGACCAACAAACGCAACCAGACATGAACATTATGCACCTTCCTAGTCTTGATGTATGTCGTCATACAGATGAGGACGTTAAGGCAGCCTTTAGGTCCGACCCATCATGCACTGCAGTTTTTTGCAAATTCCTCAGATGGAAAACCATTAAATACCTCTTCTATTACCTTATATTACCTTATATTCATGTAATAAATATACAAATATCAATTAGTTGGAAATCAGCCAGACAGACGTAATTACTACAAATGGTTTCCACTGTATTTGTGACTCTGAGTGCCGCAGGCTTGGATGCAGTGCCGCACCATTTTGTAAGGCATGCACTGGCCAATCATGTAGCACTTCTCTCATAAATATTAATGAGACATCACCTACCACCCTGCAAAAAAGAAATTTGCCGCTCGTCCCCCTGCACATGAACCAACATGGCTGTGTCAACCAGCGGAGCTCCGGAGCCTCTGGAGAAACACGCGGCAAAAAAGGCTCGCATACGGTCTTCCAGAGTTTGGGAATACTTCAGTCATGACACCTTTTCTGCGCCTCTACTGTAGCTGGCGTTAATGACGCTGTTTCAGCCATTTTATATTTTCTGTTTACTTATTCTGTCATGTAAGACTGAGACAAATTATCGTTTACGACTATTCTTACACACTGTAGCCTGACTTGCTGACTTAAGTAAGCTTAACTATAAGCTACCTTTGCTAGTGTTTGTGAATAACATGTTTCTCTAGTTATGAAATTATTCCATGTTTTAGCATCTGTTTCAACATTAAAGTCAAATTGGTATATTGAAATATGTAAAAACTATTGAACTATTAGCTTAAGTCTAACATAGAAAATCCTACTGAATCTCTTAAGATTTTCCTTTTTTGTTAATGCACTAATGTTTAAGAAGTGTCTTAAATTGAATTTCAGATTTGTGTGTGGGTGGGAGTGGGTGAATTGTATTAAATTCATACATTCATTCTTTTGGCTCAGACATTACTGACCTAAAACAAATTGAGGCATTGGGTAAGTGCTTAAATTAGCTACTAAATGGCAAAAAATATTCTAAATATCACATTTTCCATTCTTCGGTATAATTTTAATGAATCACCTATGCTGCCAAACATTAACGCATAGATTGTCACAACACTCTATGTTTTAGTTCTTCTTTATGTGTATAGGACGGTGTGATGGTTCTGGTGGTGGGTGTGGCCGACGCTGCTCGCGATGTTTGGCTATGCTGCAGTCCCAGGGACCAAGTTGGAACACATTTCCACCTTCAAGCTTAGGTGGAAAAACGGCACCGAGACCCAGCAGCAGGACAACTTCTTGTCCAGACAACCAGCCCTGCTTCATCATTGAAGTAAGCCCTGTGAACAGGAGCGAGATGTACTTCTGCAGTGGATGTTATAGCGGAAAGAACATCCCCATCCTCACGTCTGCCGGAGTGCCCCCTCAAGTGGGTGTGTGACTTAACTCGATGGATGAATTGGACAGAATGTACTGTTACTAGAGGTCGACCGATATGGGTTTTTCAAGTCAAGGGTCAGGCGATGGCCGATATATGCTGCTGATTTTTTTTGGCCGATAATTGGACGTTTTCCCCTCTATTTGCATGGTAAAATATCACACTAATAATAACAAACGATACACAAAATTTCTCAATTTAGCATTTATTGAATACTCAACTTGGAAACAATAACACATTTATAAACAATAAAAATAGCAGCATCAGAATCTCTGTTAGTGCACAATATAGCAGCAAACTCCTCATGTTTGACGGAAGGAAATTTGTAAACAATACAAAAAGGAATAAGCATGTTATCTTTAGTTGTAATCCCACTTCCAGTCCCTGAGTCTTACTCACCACACTCATACTTCACAGCAAACAGACAGCAGTTAATTAACCAGAAGAGAAAAATGCAAAAACACAACAGAACTTGTAAATAATAACAAACTAATAGACAATAAAAATAGCAGCATCAGAATCTCTATTAGTGCCAAATATAGCAGCAAACTCCTCATGTCTGACGGAAGGAAAATTTGTAAATACACAAAGGAATGAGCACATCTTCAGTTTTAATCCCATTTCCAGTCCCTGAGTCTTCCTCATCCCACAAGCAGGCAAGGCATGTCACCCCGGTTGTGTGACACTTATTTTATATAATAAAATAAGTGCCCCCTGCGGCCCCAGAGCCCGAGCAGCCGTCTCCGCTGCCTGCAGCTACCGCGCCCACGTCCGAGGCGCTTTCCCTGCCTGCAGCTCCCGGGCAGGCGCCCCCTCTGCAGCCTGCAGCTCCAGTCCCTGGCCCCACTCCAGTCCCTTCTCCCCCTGTGACTCTGGTACCCTCACCCCGACGAGCCCGACCCCGGCCGCAGGTCCTTATGTCTGTGTCCCATAAGGGGAGAGGACACAGACGCACGGCTGGGGTCCCACCCGCCCAGCCCCCTGGCTCGCCCTCCCTCGCCGGCGCTAGGGCTTGGTCGGCACCTGCGGGTCCTGGCCCTCCGGGTCGGCTGTCGTCTGCGGGTCCCCCTCCGCGGCCTCGTCGCCCTGCCTCGGTCCCTCCTCCGGCGTCTTATCGGTTGCCTGCGGGCCCCCCGACGGCGGCTCCTCATTCGCCTGCTGGTCCTCCCGCTCTGGCGTGTCGGAGGACGTCGCCGTCTGCTGCGGCTCCCCCTCTCTCCTTGCCCTCGCCAGGGTCCCTTCCAGCTCCTTCGTCCCCTTCCCTGGTCTCCCCTCCGACTCCCTCCTTCGTCCCTGCGTCTGTCCCTCACCCCGTCTCCTCGGCCCCTCCGGCTCCGGCCTCCCGGCCGCCTGCAGCCCTTCCGGCTGCCTCCCGTCGCCCGCTGGGTCTCCCTCGGGCTCCTCTTGGTTCCCCCTCCTTCTCTCCCTGGCCTCCCGTCTTTGTCCCTCCTGCCTCTGCTCCCCCTCGCTTTGTTCCTCCTGTCTCTGTCCCTCCTCTCTTTGTCCCTCGTCCCTCTGGCTTCTGCTCCTCTTTCCCCGATGTTCCCTTCGTTCACTCCCGGTCCTTTTGTCCTGCCTGTTCCCTCCGTGTCCCCCTTTCTGATCTGTTTCTCTGCCTTTCCTGTCTTATGTCAAGTCTTGTCCTGGCTCCTTCCCCTGTGCCAGTTCTGTCTGTCCGTTCTGTTCCCTGTCCCTCATTAATGAGGTTTTATATAGATATACATATATGCCCGGCTTGTCCGCTCCTCGTGTGTGCCACGCCCCCTGATTACCCACGTGTGCTTCCCTGATCGTCTCCTGCTTTGCCCGATTACTTTGATTAGTCATGACCTATTTTAAGTCCTGGTCTTACCTGTTTGCCCTGTCCGTCATTGTAGTTTGTCAATGCCTGCGTTCCGTCCTGCTCTACCCGCTCCGTTTCCCCGATTAAAGACCCGTTTTCACAAACACAAAAAAAACTATATGTATACATATACATACACTGAACAAAAATATAAACGCAACACTTTTGTTTTTGCTCCCATTTTTCATGAGATGGACTTAAAGATCTACAATTCATTCCAGATACACAATATTACCATTTCTCTCAAACATTTCTCACAAATCAGTCTAAATGTGTGATAGTGAGCACTTCTGCTTTGCTGAGATAATCCATCCCACCTCACAGGTGTGCCACATCAAGATGCTGATCTGACATCATGGGTAGTGCACAGGTGTACCTTATACTGCCCACAATAAAAGGCCACCCTGGAATGTGCAGTTTTTTGCTTTATTGGGGGTCTGGGGACATATAAATGTATATATGTATATATATATTCCATCCACCATCCCTCCTTTACAGAGAACTGCGTTATTTTTATTGTCCATTACGAAAAAAATAAAAAAACTATATATATATATATATATATATATATACATATATATTTATGGGTGTATCGAGACTAGATGGTCATTATGGATAACTAAGGTGCACTAAAACTGGGTGAGCAGGCAAGGCATGTCACCCAGGTTGTGTGACAATTATTTTATATATATATGTATATATATATTCCCTCCACCACCCCTCCTTTACGGAGGACTGCTTTATTTTTAATATCCATTGCGAAAAAAAAACACAAGAAAAAGAAAAAATATCTATATATATATACATATATATATATATATATATATATATATATATATATATATATATATGGGTGTGTCGAGACTAGATGGTCAGTATGGATAACTAAAGTGCACTAAAATTGGGTGAGCAGGCAAGGCATGTCACCCAGGTTGTGTGACAATTATTTTATATAAATGTATATATATATATATATATATATATATATATATATATATATATTCCATCCACCATCCCTCCTTTACGGAGAACTGCGTTATTTTTCTTTTCTATTGCTAATAAAAAAACTATATATATGTACATATATATATATATATATATATGGGTGTATCGAGACTAGTTGGTCATTATGGATAACTAAGTTGCACTAAAATTGGGTGAGCAGGCAAGGCATGTCACCCAGGTTGTGTGACAATTATTTTATATATATATGTATATATATATTCCCTCCACCACCCCTCCTTTACGGAGGACTGCTTTATTTTTAATATCCATTGCGAAAAAAAAACACAAGAAAAAGAAAAAATATCTATATATATATATATATGGGTGTGTCGAGACTAGATGGTCAGTATGGATAACTAAGGTGCACTAAAATTGGGTGAGCAGGCAAGGCATGTCACCCAGGTTGTGTGACAATTATTTTATATAAATGTATATATATATATATATATATATATATTCCATCCACCATCCCTCCTTTACGGAGAACTGCGTTATTTTTCTTTTCTATTGCTAATAAAAAAACTATATATATATGTACATATATATATATATATGGGTGTATCGAGACTAGTTGGTCATTATGGATAACTAAGTTGCACTAAAATTGGGTGAGCAGGCAAGGCATGTCACCCAAGTTGTGTGACAATTATTTTATATATATGTATATATATATTCCATCCACCATCCCTCCTTTATGGAGAACTGCGTTATTTTTATTGTCTATTGCAAAAAAAAAAACAAAAAAAACTATATATATATACATATATATTTATGGGTGTATCGAGACTAGATGGTCATTATGAATAACTAAGGTGCACTAAAACTGGGTGAGCAGGCAAGGCATGTCACCCAGGTTGTGTGACAATTATTTTATATATATGTATATATATATTCCATCCACCATCCCTCCTTTATGGAGAACTGCGTTATTTTTATTGTCTATTGCAAAAAAAAAAACAAAAAAAAACTATATATATATATACATATATATATATGGGTGTATCGAGACTAGAAGGTCATTATGCATAACTAAAGTGCACTAAAATTGGGTGAGCAGGAAAGGCATGTCACCCCAGTTGTGTGACAATTATTTTATATATATGTATATATATATATATATTCCCTCCACCACCCCTCCTCTACGGAGGACTGCTTTATTTTTATTTCCATTGCAAAAATAAAAAATTTTAAAACACAAAAAAAAAAAAAACGAAAATAATAATAATAAAAATAATTTTGAATGTGTATTCAAATAAGTTTGAATGTGTGTGAACTATATATAAATATATATATACACATGCATATACAGAAATATATACACACACACACATATATATATATACACACACACACACAGACACACACTCACATAAACACATACACACACTTTGTACAGTCTTATGCAAAGGTTTGGCACCCCTTGACAAATAACATCTTTTCAATTACAAAAGCAACAATATCAGTTAATACAGTCTCTTTAGGAACTGGGGGAAAAATACACAATATTTTCAGCAAACATTGATGAATAGTTACTTTTTATGCCATAAATTGAACAAAATTACAAAATAAAAACATTATTATGGCACTCTGCAAAAGTTTGGGCACCCTACGTAATCAGTACTTAGTAACACCTCCTCTGCCAGATATCACAGCTTACAAGCGCTTCTTATAGCCAGCTGAAAGGCTTTCAGTTCTTGTACTTGGGATTTTCTCACATTCTTCCTTGCAAAAGGCTTCTAGTTCTGTAATATTCTAATATATCAAGGGCTGTATTGTCAAATAGGAGATCGGCAGCATTCTCCCACCTGAGAAAACTGTACTACAATGCCCTTGATAGTGTGTAGAAACACACTCGTCAGCTCTAGTCCTCCTGTAACAACGCAAAAGGACTGGCAACCCTCAGGTATTTATGCGTGCGATTGTATGATAAATTCACCCTGACAGTCTCACACTTCTCTTGGTACCAACAGGTCTCATGGAATATATAAAAGGCAACTGCAACAATTATACTCGGCACTAAACATCGAGGCACGGAAATGCAGCAGAGCTTGTGTATTTCTCAGGATGCATTCTAGTAAAATGCCCGGAAAATGAGCTAAAGACATATTTCAAGGGGCACTATATAAAACCGATGGAAATTTTACTGATTAAATAAAAGGAAAAGCATCGTTTGAAAAATCACAAATGTTTCTAAGATTCAATGCATCGCTTTTTGACCACATCATAGCGATGAACACATCATTGTTCCTGACAATGTCCTAATACAGAAATAAAACTTTATGTTGGTAAACTCAAAAAGCCTTCAGCTGTCACACTGGCTAACGATCTCAAACGATTATAAAGCAGCATTTTGAAAAGCGCTGTTTTAAAATAACAGATACAACACTTACCTTGTCTTCTGGCCAAATGCTTTTCACGGCTTGGCACTCCAACGGTGCTGAAACGAAATTTGTATTTCCTCCTACCTCGTTGGCCCTTCAGTTCTTCTTTTCTCCCTTTGGATGTTTTTTTCCTTCTTCGTTGGATATTGTTTTTTATTTTTGTTTGTTTTTTTTTACTTTGCATGTTTTTCCTTCTTCGGATATTATTTTTTTGGCTTATTTTTTTAGACGATGTTTTTTTCGTCTTCTTTAAAAATTGATTTTTTTCGTCTTCTTTAAATATTGTTTTTTTTTTCATCCTTTTGATGTTGTTTTACGGAACAAGAGCCGTACAGTGCTACTCTATCAGGAGGTAGCGCCAACTGAACGCCTTGAAGCAGTACCCAGCTCTTTTATAGGGAGCGTCAACCCGAAGTCAAGTTCTAGAACGTTGCACTCACTTTTCATTGGTTTCCCAGCTATGCTGTCAGAATAATGTTTGCTGATTGGTCGAAAATTTTAAAACGTACCCGAGTACTGTAAAAAAAACTCAAGATCTTGCTACCCTATCTTGCACCCATAAGGTGATTTTTTTTATACGTTATATGCAGCTATTTGTAGCAGGCCGTAATTAGACTAATCCACCCTTTGTCAATAAAGCCAACAAGAGAACAGGTTGCCCAAAGTTTGCTCAGGTACACGCCACAGCACAACCTTAAAAACACATCCAGCACAAATCACACTAGTGAATGACACAGCAAATCACAGCAATAAAAAAGACCCCTATGGGCAATCCAGCACCCAGACTACAGGTGCCAAAAGGCCCAGCCTGCCTAATAATGAACCCAAAATATACATACAACAAAGAAAAAGACACAAACAAAAAAGAAAATAAAACTAGCCAGCTGCTCCCACTAAACCCCGCTCCCGAGGCCACTAAGCCGGCTGGCTTGATAATACACGATACAACCTCAGATAAAACATATTAAAGCAACACCAGGGAGGTTTACAACCTGATCCTTAAAATTATCGACCCGTAATTCCACCTTGAAAACCCCTAAAGAACAGTAGTTTACCCCATGACTCACTGCCCCATTCAAACAAAAAAAAACAGGTTTTTGGGGTAACCTTTAGGTCAGCTCTTCAAAACCAGGTATGAGGACTCTTCAGCTAATCAGTCCTCTAATTAGAAATCTAATTAGGGAGTTGCAGCGAAAACCTGCATACACACCGGCCCTTTGCGGATAAGATTGTTCACCCCTGAAACAAGCAAACAGAAAGGCTGCTACACTGCAAATTCAATATGCCCGCCGATGCTCCACCAAATCTATCAGGACCCTGCCTGTCTTTCCCGTGCCTGCTCCTTTGCCAATATGCCCTACCATCGGAACATGCACAGCCATCTCGCCCCGGCTATGCCTCCAGTCCGAACTGCAGTTCCTATACCTGCCTATAATTGCCTGGCTACAATCCATCCCCCAAAATGAAATTGATGACCCAACGATCACAGCTAAGAATTCTATCCCCAAACCACTGGTCTTCCTCCCCAACCGAACGATCATTCACTGACCGTGGTAACTTATAAGGGTTGGTATGATGACCAGTGGTGGACCTCACCGAACGTTTAACTGGTCTCTACACCTCGGGGGGGACATAACCTCCTCCATTATACGAGGCCTACTTGTGGATGCTCTATTGCGACCCCTCCCACCAGCCCTGTCCCCGTAAAATCACAGAGTCCTCATCCGATTCCATTTCTGTTGCCCCTGTGGGCAACCCAGACTCAGGAGACATTACCAGAACATCTTCCCCTGACATAACAACCCCCTGTGGTACTGGACGCAACTCTGTTCGGTGAACTTGACGGACAACCCCGTCCCCCTCCATTGGAGTTGCAGAGTAAACTGCACCCTGATCTTGGGGACACCGAACTACCATATACAAACAGGCATCCCAATGATCCTGTATTTTACCTCGAACATGGTTCCGCAAACACACCAGCTGACCTTCATCAAACCCCTAATCATTAACCAACTCATTGTGTTTCCGATTTCGTGGTGTGGCTTGTTCCTCCAACTAAGCCTTCACATACTCTTGAAGCACCTGCAAACTTTCCTGATGGTTTTGTACCCATTCCTCCAAAGGTCCACCATACTGACTGATCCCGGCAGGAGCCTGAAGATAGTGTATCGGTAATCGAGGCTCACAGCCAGACCTTAAATAAAAAGGCATCATCCAGTCATTTGGTGGGGTGTAGTATTGTAAGCTTCTCTGCTGGAGGAAGTGTGTGAAGCAAATTGTGCAAAAAAAATATTAAAGCAACACCAGGGAGGTTTACATCTAGATCCTTAAAATGATCGACCTGCAATTCCACCTTGAAAATCCAATTACCATATAAAGGATACAAGATGTAAAGATGACAAATGACATGGCACACATTTGTTGTTTAGACTGTTGTGTCAGGTTAATTGAAAGCTGAAGGATCTTAGTGTTTACTAGTCTAAGTAACAGAATGTCTAAACACTGTGCTTGCCTTTATGGGTTTTTAAGCAGAACATATAGGTATAGAAACATATTAACATTACGTTTCACGATTCACTGACTGGAGAATAGGAGAATATACACATCAATATTACTACTTAAGTTAACTAACCCTAATCCCAACCCCTATTGGCACGGAGCCCGCCAGGGTTCAGGTGAGATATAAATCTGTAATCTGTATCAATGGTTTTGCTATCCATACCCACCCTATTAATGTTAGCTTCCCAGGGTTTCTTGTTAGACAAGCTCTGTGTCTCTCTATACCCCCATTTACTGCACGACTGATTGTCCATTTATAAAGAATCAAATAGGGTGAAGATGGTTTTAGTTTACAATTACTCTGGAAGGTGACCAGATTAAAAAAAACTAAATACCATGCCTACGTGTATGTAATCTCCATCACAGTCCCCATTTTCCCCATAATCCTCGTTTTGATAGTGCCAATTTGTGTAATGTGAGTTTTTTTTTTTTTTTAAAAACTGTTATAGAAGAACATACTGGATGCCACATGTGTACAATTACCCCTTTCTAATTAGTGGGGTCCGTTGTGTCAGCTACAGCCTTTACTAACATACACATAAGTATACAGTCTTACAGCACTTTTGTTTTCCTTTTGTATTTAATGGTTTTCCATTTAGGGGGCAGCATGGTGGTGCAGTGGTTAGCACTGTTGCCTCACACCTCTAGGGCCCGGGTTCGAGTCTCCACCTGGGTCACATGTGTGTGGAGTTTGCATGTTCTACCCATGTCATCGTGGGGTTTCCTCCGGGTACTCTGGTTTCCCCCACAGTCCAAAAACATGCTGAGGCTAATTGGAGTTGCTAAATTGCCCATAGGAGTGTATGCGTGAGTGAATAGTGTGTGAGTGTGCCCTGCGATGGGCTGGCCCGCCATCCTGAGTTGTTCCCTGTCTCGTGCCCATTGCTTCCGGGATAGGCTCCAGACCCCCCGCGATCCAGTAGGATAAGCGGTTTGGAAAATGGATGGATGGATGGACAGTTTTCCATTTGAGGAATTAGCAAAAAACTGCAGTGCATGATGGGTAGGATCTAAAGGCTGCCTAACGCCCTTAATTTGTTTGCAATTTCGCCAGGTAGGCTACCTTCTTTAAACTGCGTTTTGCTAGACTACACATTTCGAGATGTTTTATTGTAGTCTTGGTAAATATATATATATAGTTTAGCCTAACCCAGCCACTTAAGGGAGCAAGCCAGCTCAGGTAGGTGCCAGTCCCAAGCCCGGATTAATGGAGAGGGTTGGCGTCAAGAAATAAAGAGAAATAAAGACAACTAATACTCCTAGTTTGCGAGATCTGACTGCAATGGCAGCACTGCTACAAGGGTGTGGATAAATCTATACAAATATCACCTGCATGCACATTACTTCTTTTACAATAACCAACTCCTGATCCATACTGTTAGTCGTGAAAAAAAAAACTATCGTGTACATAGAGGCCCTGTGTAAAAAGATAACTGCCAAGGAAAAGATCAAAAACATTTATTTCAAGGATACAAAGTTTTTATGGTCATGTACAGTGTACAGTGCAATTCTTATTTGATTAACTTGAATGTCTCCACAGACTAGACGATTAAACAAATAAAGCAGCGCAACATTACAATAACTAATAACAAATAAACAAAGCTCACGAGTACTATTACAGTATTTATATCATTTATTTAAACTTAATTTTACCAGGTAAATTAACTACAAAGCAGTTACCACTGCTTTACCTGCTTCTCGGGAGAAATAGCAGATATACGTCATGTATGTGACTAAATTCTTAAGCCAATAAGGGCAAAGTTGTGTCGTAATGGAGGCGGATCCAGTTTGTGCAGCCGGTTAAAGACACTACGGGCATGTAAATGGAGAACGAAATTATAGTTATACCGAATCTCCTACACACAATACCAAGGTTACCAACTTTGGTCAGCTGACCGGAGTGAGACGTTCAATTCCCGTAAGATTTCTTTGCGCCAGCCTGAGAGTCTGAAAACACGTCACACCAGATGCATGAGAGATGGAAACCTGGGATATTCAGTCGAATCAGATCAAATATGATGCTAAGTTAGTACTAAGTTAAAATATGTTCCGGACTTGTAACATGCACCCATGATTTGGAACAGTCAGCAGGCTGTCTCTGGCCACGCCCCCTACACTCGGTCCGGCCCCTGGCTTTTCCTGAATTCTGATTCCTTTAGATAAACATTGACTTCATTGATATTGTTATTGATTTATCGACAGACCATCATACTTTTTAGACGTTATAATAACAACACTCTATTGATCCCCAAAGAGAGAAATTCTCTCCTTGCCTGCCCCCTCTTACTGTCCATGATACACAAGCACATATGTAGAAAAACGTCAGCTTGGAAGCCAAGGCTGGACTTAACCTACTCTATTCTGGTATTCTGTTCTCCCAAGTAAGGCATCCCAAGTTCGAATCCAACTTCCGACAAAAGTTCTTCAATCGCTACAGCACAATTTGAGCCACTGATCGGCTTTAATTGCTTTGTTTTATTTTTGCGTTTCAGGCAAAACTACATAACACTTAAAGACACTTCGGGCATGCAAATGGAGAACGAAATTATAGTTATACCGAATCTCCTACACACAATACCAAGGTTACCAACTTTGGTCAGCTGGCCGGAGTGAGACGTTTCTCAGGCGCCAGCCTGAGAGTCTGAAAACACGTCACACCAGATGCATGAGAGATGGAAACCTGGGATATTCAGTCGAATCAGATCAAATATGATGCTAAGTTAGTACTAAGTTAAAATATGTTCCGCACTTGTAACATGCACCCATGATTTGGAACAGCAGCATACCTGTCAA
This sequence comes from Brienomyrus brachyistius, assembly GCF_023856365.1. Lineage (NCBI taxonomy): Eukaryota > Metazoa > Chordata > Actinopteri > Osteoglossiformes > Mormyridae > Brienomyrus > Brienomyrus brachyistius. The sequence continues at coordinate 74,847 of NW_026042818.1, forward strand.
GGTTTGGATTTGAAAATAAAGGAAATTTTCCGGCACCCGCCGTGAGCCATCCCACCACCGCAACCAGGCTCCAGTATCCCTTACATTTTAAGACAGGAAATATAAAATAATATAAATTATATAAAATATAATATAAATATAAATATAAATATATAAAATATATTTTTGGCCACAACCGGGATTCGAACCCCGGTCTCCCGTGTGAAAGGCGGCGATCTTACCACTACACTATCCAGCAACTATATAATATAAGGGAGATTTACGGGAAAATACTAATACGGGAGGACGGCGGGAAAGAGAAGTAAAATACGGTAGTTTCCCGGCCAAAACGGGAGACTTGACAGCCTGAGATGGTCAGCAGGCTGTCTCTGGCCACGCCCCCTACACCCTGGCTTTTCCAGCGTGTTCGCGAAAACGACTTCATTATTTATCTGATTGATTTATCGACAGACCATCATACTTTTTAGACGTTATAATTGATCCCCCTCTTACTGTCCATGATACACAATGACGAGACACATGTTCACTAATGACGAGAACTATTCTATTTTTCATGCCTTCAAATCTTACATTTACAAATCTTGTTCTTGTTCTCTGCTTTCTCGTTCCCGTAGATATATATTATTATTTTTGGTCGGAGGGTCCAGGTTAGCTTATTTCTTATTTCTCAGGTCAGCTGCTCTTGTATTCAGCCTACTAATATATATGTACTTTAACACTACACTATCCAGCTAGAGATTCTTGGTCGGAGGGTCCAGGTTTCCAGCTTAGCTTATTTCTTATTTCTCAGGTCAGCTGCTCTTGTATTCAGCCTACTAATATATATGGGGCTTGGTACCCAATCTCGGAATGTGGGGATGATGATATCTCCCCCCTGACCTGTCGTCCTGGCTCCCCCTTGTCGTAGCAATCGTGTTGTACCTCATCAATCTCTAGTTGTGATAGCAGTTGTTTCTGGCCACAACCGGGATTCGAACCCCGGTCTCCCGTGTGAAAGGCGGCGATCTTACCACTACACTATCCAGCAACTATATAATATAAGGGAGATTTACGGGAAAATACTAATACGGGAGGACGGCGGGAAAGAGAAGTAAAATACGGTAGTTTCCCGGCCAAAACGGGAGACTTGACAGCCTGAGATGGTCAGCAGGCTGTCTCTGGCCACGCCCCCTACACCCTGGCTTTTCCAGCGTGTTCGCGAAAACGACTTCATTATTTATCGACAGACCATCATACTTTTTAGACGTTATAATAACAACACTCTATTGATCCCCCTCTTACTGTCCATGATACACAATGACGAGACACATGTTCACTAATGACGAGAACTATTCTATTTTTCATGCCGGGTCCTTCACATCTTACATTTACAAATCTTGTTCTTGTTCTCTGCTCGTTCCCGTAGATATATATTATTATACGGAGATTTACGGAGTCTTCAAAGACGGTCCAGCTCAAGGATCACTGTTGCTGTGGTGTAGATCAGCTGATCTGTAGTAGTCTTCTACGTACATCTTCTAGTAGACCTTCTGAGGGTACTTCACGCATTCTTGGTCGGAGTCCAGGTTTCCAGCTTAGCTTATTTCTTATTTCTCAGGTCAGCTGCTCTTGTATTCAGCCTACTAATATATATGGGGCTTGGTACCCAATCTCGGAATGTGGGGATGATCCCCCCTGACCTGTCGTCCTGGCTCCCCCTTGTCGTAGCAATCGTGTTGTACCTCATCAATCTCTAGTTGTGATAGCAGTTGTTTCTGGCCACAACCGGGATTCGAACCCCGGTCTCCCGTGTGAAAGGCGGCGATCTTACCACTACACTATCCAGCAACTATATAATACAATATATAAAAAATATAATATAAATATAATATAAATATATAAAATATATAAAATATATTTTTGGCCACAACCGGGATTCGAACCCCGGTCTCCCGTGTGAAAGGCGGCGATCTTACCACTACACTATCCAGCAACTATATAATATAAGGGAGATTTACGGGAAAATACTAATACGGGAGGACGGCGGGAAAGAGAAGTAAAATACGGTAGTTTCCCGGCCAAAACGGGAGACTTGACAGCCTGAGATGGCTGTCTCTGGCCACGCCCCCTACAGTCGGTCCGGCCCCTGGCTTTTCCAGCGTGTTCGCGAAAACGACTTCATTTATTTTCTTATTGATTTATCGACAGACCATCATACTTTTTAGACGTTATAATAACAACACTCTATTGATCCCCAAAGAGAGAAATTCTCTCCTTGCCTGCCCCCTCTTACTGTCCATGATACACAAGCACATATGTAGAAAAACGTCAGCTTGGAAGCCAAGGCTGGACTTAACCTACTCTATTCTGGTATTCTGTTCTCCCAAGTAAGGCGTGGGTTCGAATCCAACTTCCGACAAAAGTTCTTCAATCGCTACAGCACAATTTGAGCCACTTACGGCTTTAATTGCTTTGTTTTATTTTTGCGTTTCAGGCAAAACTACATAACACTTAAAGACACTACGGGCATGTAAATGGAGAACGAAATTATAGTTATACCGAATCTCCTACACACAATACCAAGGTTACCAACTTTGGTCAGCTGGCCGGAGTGAGACGTTCAATTCCCGTAAGATTTCTTTGCGCCAGCCTGAGAGTCTGAAAACACGTCACACCAGATGCATGAGAGATGGAAACCTGGGATATTCAGTCGAATCAGATCAAATATGATGCTAAGTTAGTACTAAGTTAAAATATGTTCCGCACTTGTAACATGCACCCATGATTTGGAACAGCAGCATACCTGTCAAGGTTTGGATTTGAAAATAAAGGAAATTTTCCGGCACCCGCCGTGAGCCATCCCACCACCGCAACCAGGCTCCAGTATCAACAACAACAAACAAACAAATTTATTTTTATATAGCGCATTATCACAACATTACATTGTCTCAAAGCGCTTTACAGTATCCTCACCCAAAGCCCCCAGTGAGTAAGCCATAGGCGACAGTGGCAAGGAAAAACTCCCTAGAAGGAAGAAACCTTGAGAGGGACCAGACTCAAAGGGGAAGCCCATCCTCCAGGGGCCGGCAGGGATAGTCAAATAGAGAGAGGAGAGCAAGGAAGATAAGCCAATGCCGAAGCCGAGTCTTCTTCCAATTGCCAGGCAACCAGAGGTAAGGCAGCGGGTCATACATGGAAGATCAGAACGGCGAGCTGGATGCAGGGACGTCACTGGTGGTGGTCGGGTGTGCTGGATATCTTGATAGATTGAGGTCTCCAGGCATCACCCCCAGGAGGAGTAGGGGAAATAAAATGTACAATTAGGCATAGTAGAGGAGGCTATTGGCAGTGCTAAAAGCTAGGTGAGTACAATATGAAGTGCAATCTGCAAGCTCCGGCAGATATGGCTATGGCAGCATCAGTAGGAGGGAGAGGCAAGTGGGAATGCCGGCATGGGGAGTCCCTGAAATGTCAGCACTCCAGTTCCACAAGAGATTGCAAAGCTAGAGTGACAGCACTGACAATCCAGTTCATCCAAAGCCAATGGCACCGATCCCCACCCAGCTCTACACCTCACACTACAGGTCTGCCTGGGAGTGAAGAGTTAGCTAGGGCTAGAACTAGTGTCCCTATACGCTAAACTAAACAGGTGTGTTTTTAGTCTGGACTTGAGTTTTTAGTCTGGACAGAGCACGTTACTGACACACACATCTTCTTCGCAATGTTGCACACCTCTTTAAAATTTGCCTTTGTGATCTCCGATTGCCTCAATCGGACATCATTAGTGCCGACGTGGATAACTATCTGAGAGTATTTACGTTTACTTTTAGCCAGCACTTTTAAATTTGCCGAGATGTCGGTCGCTCTGGCACCCGGGAGACAATTTACAATGGTCGCTGGAGTCGCTACTCTCACGTTTCTTAGAATAGAATCACCAATTATTAGAGCACTTTCAACAGGCGTCTCAGTGGGAGTTTCACTGAGTGGGGAGAACCTGTTGGAAACGCGGATAGGCGAATGGTGCCGGTGTAAGTTTGGTTTGGATTTGCGACTATGCCGCCGGGTCGTCACCCACTCGCCTTGCTGCGAAGGCTCTGCTGCCGGAGCAGGGGGAGACTTACTGGCTATCGCGGACATATCCGGAGCCGCTAATACTGAGTCAATAAAACTCTCATTCTCCTGAATGTTATGTAACGTCCGGATACGTCCCTCTAACACTACAATCTTCTCCGTCAGTCTAGCGACTAACTGACACTTCTCACATGTATAAATACCGCTAATGACTGGAGAAGAATAGCTAAACATATTACACTCAGAACACGGAACAGTAGACATGGCGTTGTACTTACGTAAACTGAGGCTGTAAGGCTGGAAGCACCTTCTTAATTGAACGAAGATCGTGGGTCGGTACTTGCGTAGGTGATTAATCCGTCGGGGTCTGGGAAATTTTATTTATTTATTTTGGAGGATTATTAATCTTGCGAAGCTTTTTCCCAATGACTTAACTCGAATTATTATTTAGGTGATATCTATGGTTTCAAAGTTCGCGCGCTAGCAGTCAGTATCACTCTCGCAGGAAACAGGAAACAACGGAAATGACCACGTGTATCCCTTACATTTTAAGACAGGAAATATAAAATAATATAAATTATATAAAATATAATATAAATATAAATATATAAAATATATAAAATATAAAATAACCATTTGTCATTTATTTTCTATTAATTTTTCATGTTCACTCATGCGGCTCTGTCATTCACTAATGACTTGGATTTTTCATGCCGACTGACATCGTTCCTTCCCCGTGGGAGACAAATCTTACAGAACGCGTGACCCATCCTGCTCCTCTTCAGGAAAGTAAATTCGTCATCTTCGTCATCACCCCTTAAAACAATTACTGAAGCGAGACGGCGCACGCGTTACGGCGACAGATTTAAATTGTGAGTGCACTATATCTCGTCGCAAATGGTGCTTAACCACGGCGGGTCTCAAGCACAGGAGACTCCCAATTTCTAAATGACACACACTTGGCTCACAGCGCAAAGTTGTGTTAAACTTGCTTTGTCTAAAGCAGGCACACACATACGAGTATGATCCTGATAGGTAACTAAGCTATCGGTCTTATGTCCAAGCGCAACATAATTTAGGTTAGAACCTCATAACAAGTATTCCCGTTCGCTAATAGAGAGATCTCTCCCAGGATATATAGAAACGGAGACACTCGTCCGAATTGAACCTGGAAACAAAGCGCTACATCTGAGAATCTCGTCAGACATAGGGTTAAAGTTTACTGCAGTTTAATACGAAAGAACTACAATGAAATCACCGAAAATAAAACAAAATAATATAACTACTAATAATAGAAATAAAAATAACTATAATAAGCCCATATGATCCCGCTTAAATGCCTTCAGATTGCCATGAGTGCGACTTTTGCAACCAGTTGACAGTAGCGCTTCTTCACTGCACGTTCGGTCATAAAAAGTTTAAATTGTGTGCTCAGAATAAGTTTAAACCTTGTGCCTTGTGATTATTAACCAATTTTTATGCTGAATGGTCGGCTCAAACTCAATTGCGAAACACCGTGAGTCTGTTAATGTGTGACTTAAATGGAACTCATTAATAACCAGTATCACGTAATAACCTGGGTTAGAATAGAAGGCTTGTCCAACGAGCTGCGTCACCAGGTAATGTAAACGATCGGTAGCGAAGCTCCCCTCACGGCCAATGAGAGAGAGTCTCGCGATATTTCAGGCGAATTTGAGGTTTCAGAGCGTAGATCGCACAGGCAGGGATTCTTGTGAGCACTCAATGAACGGAGGCTGAAGTTGTGTAAAAGACATGCATTTATTCCTATAACTAACATAAGACAGACATTACACCTAACAAACAATAAACACGAAATAACGGAGTGGACACAAACAATGTAATCATGAAAATGCAATGACCAGATTTAAAATGAGTAACCTTAAAAGGGAAAATACTGTTCTGCAAAGCAAGCAATTTGTGGAAATACTGTCCTAAAGTAATATAGCAGGTGAATAGGAGTTTAGGTTGTTATAAATGAAAGGAAGTTTGTTTACTTGGTTGCAGAGTGGGGGGGGGGGGGGTCTTGGCAGTTGGTTGCGGAGGCTGATGAGCTGATGGGTGATGGCACTCAGGGAGGCGCGGTGTTTGCAGCGGTTGTTGGAGTGGAGCCCCTCTGATTCCCTCTCCTGGTGAAGCTTGGGCTTGGTTGCAGTTCTCTGTCCAGCTGGGTCTTCACTGATAGGCTTCAGGAGGGCTTCTTGTGGGCTTCTCTTCTCTTGGGCTGATGTTCTCTGCCTCTCTTCGTGCTGATGGTCTTTTGTTTTCTCCTCCCTTCTGTTTCTCCTCTCCTGGCTTTGTTCTGAGGTGCCAGGTTTTATAGTGTAAAGTTCGTGAATAGGAGTGACCAGGAATTCGACTCCTGGACCAATGGCTGACCATCCATTTGGCGGGCTTTCGGAAGGGGGTCTGTATCAGTCCTTTTGAGATTTATGACCAGAGTGATTTCCCTTGTATTGATGATTTTCGTTAGGCTGGTGTAACTTTTGATATATTCACTTTCGTGGTAACCACTGACCAGATTTGGAAACTGGAGTGATTTTCCATCGGTTTGATACCAAACATGCCATAGCAGCCTAGCGGTTCACACCTCATACCATCTGTAATGATTAATTAATGATTACTTATATTATGTCGTTATGTTATATTACTCACACCTTATTTTATGCCTCACAATCTATATAATTGTAAATATACTGTGTAGCTGCTGGCGCGTTCCAAACTAAATCTCATTGTACTTACAATGTCAATAAAAACATCCATCCATCCTTCTAGGCAGGCCAGTGTCGCCTCCATCCTTCCTGAAGTCAGTGATTCCTTTGTCTTTGTGCTGTTTAGTGCCAAATTGTTTGCTGAACTCCAACCTATCAGTTTCTGGACCTCATCTCTGTAAGCTGACTCATAAGAACCAAAGAGATTTACAAATGAGAGGAGGCCATTCGGCCCATCAAGCTCCTTTGAGGAGAACTTAGCTAATAGCTCAAAAATCTTATCTAGCTCTGATTTAAAAGAACCCAGGGTTTTAGCTTGTGTTACAATAACAGGAAGACTATTCCATACTCTAACTACACGCTGTGTACAGAAATGCTTCATCAAATTCGTTTTAAAATGTTCTCCAGCTAATTTCCACTTATGGCCACGAGTTCTGGTATTTAAACTAACATTGAAATAGCCATTTGGCTGAACAGCATCCAGACCTGTTAGAATCTTAAACACCTGGATTATGTCCCCCCTTAGTCTCCTTTGCTCGAGGCTAAACAGATTCAGCTCAGCTAACCTCTCCTCATTAGACATTCCTCTAAGACCAGGAATCATTCTCGTTGCCCTACGTTGCACCTTTTCCAAGGCAGCAATGTCCTTCTTAAGGTATGGTAACCAAACCCGCACACAATATTCTAGGTGGGGTCTTACCAAGGAATTATATTATCGTAGCATCACTTGCCTTGTCTTAAACTCCACACACCTAGAGATGCAATGTGCCTTCTCGCGTGGTGTTCCTGCAGAGGGAGTCTGTGAGTGCTGGAGATTGGGGGAGGGGGCAGTGTGGCTATGTCTGCTCTGTGTTCCTCCAGACGAGCAAAGAAGCTGTTTAGCTCCTTTGCTAAAAGGGCGTTGCTGTTAACAGTGACGGTGTTGTTGCCTTTGAAGTTTGTAATGTGTTGTATTCCCTGCCACACCCACTGTGGGTTGTTGTATGTGAAGTAGACCTCTATTTTCTGTTTCTCTGCCTGCCTGGCAACCTTGATGCCCCTATTCAGGTTAGCTCTGGCTGCACTCTGTGTTCTTGACTGCGCTGTCTTGTCCTGTAGTATTGTATTGTTGCTCTTGTGTTTATCTTGCACTTTCTCCCTCTGTTTGTGCTCCTTTCACTCTGTATAGTTCTATCTTGCCCGCACTTGTGTCATCTTGTGTTGTTTCTGTTTTTCTTCTTTGTGTTGCACCGTGGTCCAGGAGGAACAATGTTTCCTTTCACTGTGTACTGTGTATATTGCTGAAATAACAATAAACCCACTTGACCACCTGCCTCAATTCATCCTGAAGAGTTTTCCAATGTTGTTCAAAGGTCTGTTTGTTTCGAGTGAAGGACACGCCCCTGGACGTGCTGGATAAGGGGACCACAGATCAGTGTCCTCAGTCCTGCTTCTCCCTTCAAAGCTGAGAGGAAGATGACCCGCCTGCTGCTTCTGGTTTTGGCTTATGGAGCTCTGCTTATCTCCACAGAGGCCCAGCAAGATTACCACAGTCTCCCTGCACTCACAAGACGGCCATTAAACTCGCAGTCGAAAATGCTCATCAAGGAACCCGTCAGCACATGAATTTCTATAACATCCAGGGCCGTCCGAAGGTAACTGCTGAGAAAGTGTTTACAAAAGTGTGAAACTTTCATCATCTGCAAGCTGAACTAATGAGTATCACATTGATTTTGATGTTTTAATTTCAATGCATATGATGCTTAATGTCTCTTCACAATGAAAGTGATGGTTGTATATCTCAGCCCTGGTCAATTTTACCTTCTCACAGTTTCTCTCTGAATCTGCTGCAGTCAAGTCTGTGACAGTTTGCCATTTTTTGGGTGATTATTGTTTGTTATATTGCCTTTAAAACAGTTGTAGGCAATTTTGTATATAACGTGTTTATGTGATTTAGATCAGCAGTGAATACATTGACATTGAGATTCTCTTGAGAGCAACAAAATGTCCAAAGTCAACTGCAACAGACCATCGGGCTGACTGTATTTTCATGGACAAGAGGGTAAGTAAAGAGTCACTGTGACTGTGAGCATTGGACATATCAGTTAGCAAATTAATTTAGGTTCATGTTAACTTTTTTGATGCCCTGCGGGGGAAAGTTAGCCAACAATAAAGTAACAAATACATAGGTGGCCTCAAAGAGCCAGTTCCTTCACCTTATTCTCAAATTTTAGTAGGTTTACAGGCTTAAAGGCTGGATTACCAGGCAGAAGCAAATGCTAATCATCTGAGGGGTGACCTGTAGATTATGCTTCGAGCTATGAACCCTAGCTGGCCTTATTTAAAGACCTGTGGGCTGTACTACAAAGCGGGTTTTACATACCCAGAGTTAACTCAATCGAGCCAGGTTAACTAAAACTCATTGTTGAAATCAGCCTTAAATGGCAGTGTGGTGTTTTGTGGTGAAAGGGCAGGACTTAACTCTTGTTTTAATTAGAAAGCCAGTAATTAAACCTGGTCAGAGCAGGGTAGATGTGCAGTGTGAATTACCCTTTAAATTTACCTCTTTAAATAGTGAACTACAGGACCACTTAGCTTGATCGGAGGACAGTATTTTAATACAGAGCAGTGTTCAGTTAAACGGGATTTGTTGTTCATACTTTTAGATGAACTTGCTTTGTATAATATAGCCTTATGGTGACCCTGCTTTGGAAGCTCTTTCCTCTAAAATTGTTCTGTGTCATTAAACCCTGCACTCCAGCAGCTCTGCCTTAAATCATTAGATATATCTTTACTACACCTTCTCTCACTGTATTTATTGCCCACCACTCTTTAAATACTGTTTTTGTGTGTCTGTGTGTTTTTGCAGCCATTCATTAACTGTAGAGTTTGCAGCAGACGGTCTGGTAATGATCTTACACATCCATCAAATGACTGTGTACCAAACAAGAAAGTGGATGAAGTAAGTGTAGAGAGTCTTAGCATTATGGAAATGTAACAGGTGTGTGAATTGTGTCTAAACATGTGGTTAAACTTTGATTGTGTTTGTACATGCAAAAATTTGATCAGAGTACTGTTTATTAATGACAATGTTACTTTTAATCTGAACAACAGTGGCAGCACCAAGGAAAAGCTTGGGGGGGGGGGCTCTAGCTCCTCCTCCAATGACCATAGTACCCCCACAGCACCCCCAAAATATTGGTTTCATTTTTTCTTTAACTATCTGTAAAATCTGTATATTGTGTAAGACATTTTTGCGGTTTTTACAGCATACTTGTAGTGTATTTTTTCTTCAAAGTACACATAGAGGCTCTGTGAGCTAGACGTTAGAATTTCATATTTTATCCTATTTTATCCATGCTGTAGCTTATCGTGCTGTGTGCTTCTATACACCATCTACATAAGCTGAAAAGCTAAAGCACCCGGTCTAAATAATCTCACTCCCCTATAGCACCTGTAGCATTAAGTCACTGGCGCTGCCACTGCTGAATAAACGACTCCAATCTGACTAAACCGCTTAACTTTTCCTCCCCATGTTACATTTCAGGACAAACGACGTAATATGTGTCCTTCTGATAAACCTCTTCTCAGACCTAAAACTGCCTTGGCTTCCAAGGACACTAAAGAAGCTGAAGGAGACCGTCTGGCTGTTTCTGATGGCTGATGGTCCTGCAATGTGGACCAGAGGAGGAAACTGGGAGGGAAAATGCTTTGCTTTATATCATGCCCACCCAAAGCCCCCAGTGAGTAAGCCATAGGCGCCGATAGCATGGAAAAACTCCCAAGAAGGAAGAAACCTTGGGAGGGACCAAACTCAAAGGGGGAGCCCATCCTCCTGGGGCCGGCAAAGTGTAGGTGCAGGATCACAAAAGAACTTGACGAGAGAAACGAGAGAATTCGACTGTCCCTCACAAAAACTGTAAAGTTTTAGTGGCTAAATTGCTTTTTCTATGCCTTTTCAAACAGGAGGAGATTTGTTTGGCTATACGTAGAAATTTTCTATACAATTTAGACAGCACAGAATCATTAACCTACTTTAATGCATTTATTAATACAACCACATATTTCACACATTTTGACATCAGTCATGCAGTGAAGATACAGTCTCTTTATTTCTTGACGCCAACCCTCCCCATTAATCCGGGCTTGGGACCGACACCTAGTTGAGCTGGCTTTCTCCCTTAAGTGGCTGGGTTAGGCTAAACTATGTACATATTTATGAAGACTACTATAAATTTATAAAGACCTCCCTAAATATGTAGTCTAACAAAACGCAGTTTAAAGAAGGTAGCCTACCTGGTAAACAAAGAAATTAAAAGGCCCACAGCATATAATCGGGCTATATCCAAGCAGTTTTTAAGAACGTAACCTACATGGCGAAATTGAATTACTTTCTGGACCAACAAACGCAACCAGACATGAACATTATGCACCTTCCTAGTCTTGATGTATGTCGTCATACAGATGAGGACGTTAAGGCAGCCTTTAGGTCCGACCCATCATGCACTGCAGTTTTTTGCAAATTCCTCAGATGGAAAACCATTAAATACCTCTTCTATTACCTTATATTACCTTATATTCATGTAATAAATATACAAATATCAATTAGTTGGAAATCAGCCAGACAGACGTAATTACTACAAATGGTTTCCACTGTATTTGTGACTCTGAGTGCCGCAGGCTTGGATGCAGTGCCGCACCATTTTGTAAGTAAATTAATAAATATTAATGAGACATCACCTACCACCCTGCAAAAAAGAAATTTGCCGCTCGTCCCCCTGCACATGAACCAACATGGCTGTGTCAACCAGCGGAGCTCCGGAGCCTCTGGAGAAACACGCGGCAAAAAAGGCTCGCATACGGTCTTCCAGAGTTTGGGAATACTTCAGTCATGACACCTTTTCTGCGCCTCTACTGTAGCTGGCGTTAATGACGCTGTTTCAGCCATTTTATATTTTCTGTTTACTTATTCTGTCATGTAAGACTGAGACAAATTATCGTTTACGACTATTCTTACACACTGTAGCCTGACTTGCTGACTTAAGTAAGCTTAACTATAAGCTACCTTTGCTAGTGTTTGTGAATAACATGTTTCTCTAGTTATGAAATTATTCCATGTTTTAGCATCTGTTTCAACATTAAAGTCAAATTGGTATATTGAAATATGTAAAAACTATTGAACTATTAGCTTAAGTCTAACATAGAAAATCCTACTGAATCTCTTAAGATTTTCCTTTTTTGTTAATGCACTAATGTTTAAGAAGTGTCTTAAATTGAATTTCAGATTTGTGTGTGGGTGGGAGTGGGTGAATTGTATTAAATTCATACATTCATTCTTTTGGCTCAGACATTACTGACCTAAAACAAATTGAGGCATTGGGTAAGTGCTTAAATTAGCTACTAAATGGCAAAAAATATTCTAAATATCACATTTTCCATTCTTCGGTATAATTTTAATGAATCACCTATGCTGCCAAACATTAACGCATAGATTGTCACAACACTCTATGTTTTAGTTCTTCTTTATGTGTATAGGACGGTGTGATGGTTCTGGTGGTGGGTGTGGCCGACGCTGCTCGCGATGTTTGGCTATGCTGCAGTCCCAGGGACCAAGTTGGAACACATTTCCACCTTCAAGCTTAGGTGGAAAAACGGCACCGAGACCCAGCAGCAGGACAACTTCTTGTCCAGACAACCAGCCCTGCTTCATCATTGAAGTAAGCCCTGTGAACAGGAGCGAGATGTACTTCTGCAGTGGATGTTATAGCGGAAAGAACATCCCCATCCTCACGTCTGCCGGAGTGCCCCCTCAAGTGGGTGTGTGACTTAACTCGATGGATGAATTGGACAGAATGTACTGTTACTAGAGGTCGACCGATATGGGTTTTTCAAGTCAAGGGTCAGGCGATGGCCGATATATGCTGCTGATTTTTTTTGGCCGATAATTGGACGTTTTCCCCTCTATTTGCATGGTAAAATATCACACTAATAATAACAAACGATACACAAAATTTCTCAATTTAGCATTTATTGAATACTCAACTTGGAAACAATAACACATTTATAAACAATAAAAATAGCAGCATCAGAATCTCTGTTAGTGCACAATATAGCAGCAAACTCCTCATGTTTGACGGAAGGAAATTTGTAAACAATACAAAAAGGAATAAGCATGTTATCTTTAGTTGTAATCCCACTTCCAGTCCCTGAGTCTTACTCACCACACTCATACTTCACAGCAAACAGACAGCAGTTAATTAACCAGAAGAGAAAAATGCAAAAACACAACAGAACTTGTAAATAATAACAAACTAATAGACAATAAAAATAGCAGCATCAGAATCTCTATTAGTGCCAAATATAGCAGCAAACTCCTCATGTCTGACGGAAGGAAAATTTGTAAATACACAAAGGAATGAGCACATCTTCAGTTTTAATCCCATTTCCAGTCCCTGAGTCTTCCTCATCCCACAAGCAGGCAAGGCATGTCACCCCGGTTGTGTGACACTTATTTTATATAATAAAATAAGTGCCCCCTGCGGCCCCAGAGCCCGAGCAGCCGTCTCCGCTGCCTGCAGCTACCGCGCCCACGTCCGAGGCGCTTTCCCTGCCTGCAGCTCCCGGGCAGGCGCCCCCTCTGCAGCCTGCAGCTCCAGTCCCTGGCCCCACTCCAGTCCCTTCTCCCCCTGTGACTCTGGTACCCTCACCCCGACGAGCCCGACCCCGGCCGCAGGTCCTTATGTCTGTGTCCCATAAGGGGAGAGGACACAGACGCACGGCTGGGGTCCCACCCGCCCAGCCCCCTGGCTCGCCCTCCCTCGCCGGCGCTAGGGCTTGGTCGGCACCTGCGGGTCCTGGCCCTCCGGGTCGGCTGTCGTCTGCGGGTCCCCCTCCGCGGCCTCGTCGCCCTGCCTCGGTCCCTCCTCCGGCGTCTTATCGGTTGCCTGCGGGCCCCCCGACGGCGGCTCCTCATTCGCCTGCTGGTCCTCCCCGCTCTGGCGTGTCGGAGGACGTCGCCGTCTGCTGCGGCTCCCCCTCTCTCCTTGCCCTCGCCAGGGTCCCTTCCAGCTCCTTCGTCCCCTTCCCTGGTCTCCCCTCCGACTCCCTCCTTCGTCCCTGCGTCTGTCCCTCACCCCGTCTCCTCGGCCCCTCCGGCTCCGGCCTCCCGGCCGCCTGCAGCCCTTCCGGCTGCCTCCCGTCGCCCGCTGGGTCTCCCTCGGGCTCCTCTTGGTTCCCCCTCCTTCTCTCCCTGGCCTCCCGTCTTTGTCCCTCCTGCCTCTGCTCCCCCTCGCTTTGTTCCTCCTGTCTCTGTCCCTCCTCTCTTTGTCCCTCGTCCCTCTGGCTTCTGCTCCTCTTTCCCCGATGTTCCCTTCGTTCACTCCCGGTCCTTTTGTCCTGCCTGTTCCCTCCGTGTCCCCCTTTCTGATCTGTTTCTCTGCCTTTCCTGTCTTATGTCAAGTCTTGTCCTGGCTCCTTCCCCTGTGCCAGTTCTGTCTGTCCGTTCTGTTCCCTGTCCCTCATTAATGAGGTTTTATATAGGTATACATATATGCCCGGCTTGTCCGCTCCTCGTGTGTGCCACGCCCCCTGATTACCCACGTGTGCTTCCCTGATCGTCTCCTGCTTTGCCCGATTACTTTGATTAGTCATGACCTATTTTAAGTCCTGGTCTTACCTGTTTGCCCTGTCCGTCATTGTAGTTTGTCAATGCCTGCGTTCCGTCCTGCTCTACCCGCTCCGTTTCCCCGATTAAAGACCCGTTTTCACAAACACAAAAAAAAACTTTATGTATACATATACATACACTGAACAAAAATATAAACGCAACACTTTTGTTTTTGCTCCCATTTTTCATGAGATGGACTTAAAGATCTACAATTCATTCCAGATACACAATATTACCATTTCTCTCAAACATTTCTCACAAATCAGTCTAAATGTGTGATAGTGAGCACTTCTGCTTTGCTGAGATAATCCATCCCACCTCACAGGTGTGCCACATCAAGATGCTGATCTGACATCATGGGTAGTGCACAGGTGTACCTTATACTGCCCACAATAAAAGGCCACCCTGGAATGTGCAGTTTTGTCTCACAGCAAAATGCCACAGATGCCACAAGCATTGAGGGAGCGTGCAATTGGCATGCTGACAGCAGGAATGTCAACCAGATCTGTTGCTCGTGCATTGAATGTTCATTTCTCAACCATAAGCCGTCTCCAAAGGCGTTTCAGAGAATATGGCAGTACATCCAACCGGCCTCACAACCGCAGACCACGTGTAACCACACCAGCCCAGGACCTCCACATCCAGCAGGTTCACCTCCAAGATCGTCTGAGACCAGCCACTCAGACAGATGATGCACGGCCCCATGTTGCAAGGATCTGTACACAGTTCTTGGAAACTGAAAATGTCCCAGTTCTTGCATGGCCAGCATACTCACCGGACATGTCACCCGTTGAGCATGTTTGGGATGTGCTTGACCGGCGTATACGACAGCGTGTACCAGTTCCCACTAATATCCAACAACTTCGCACAGCCATTGAAGAGGAGTGGACCAACATTCCACAGGCCACAACTGACAATCTGATAAACTCTATGCGAAGAAGATGTGTTGCATTGTATGAGGCAAATGGTGGTCACACCAGATACTGACCGGTTCTGAGTCCCCAGACCCCCAATAAAGCAAAAAACTGCACATTCCAGGGTGGCCTTTTATTGTGGGCAGTATAAGGTACACCTGTGCACTACCCATGATGTCAGATCAGCATCTTGATGTGGCACACCTGTGAGGTGGGATGGATTATCTCAGCAAAGCAGAAGTGCTCACTATCACACATTTAGACTGATTTGTGAGAAATGTTTGAGAGAAATGGTAATATTGTGTATCTGGAATGAATTGTAGGTCTTTAAGTCCATCTCATGAAAAATGGGAGCAGAAACAAGAGTGTTGCGTTTATATTTTTGTTCAGTATATATATTTATGGGTGTATCGAGACTAGATGGTCAGTATGGATAACTAAGGTGCACTAAAACTGGGTGAGCAGGCAAGGCATGTCACCCAGGTTGTGTGACAATTATTTTATATAAATGTATATATGTATATATATATTCCATCCACCATCCCTCCTTTACGGAGAACTGCGTTATTTTTATTGTCCATTACGAAAAAAATAAAAAAACTATATATATATATATATAATATATACATATATATTTATGGGTGTATCGAGACTAGATGGTCATTATGGATAACTAAGGTGCACTAAAACTGGGTGAGCAGGCAAGGCATGTCACCCAGGTTGTGTGACAATTATTTTATATAAATGTATATAGATATATATATATATTCCATCCACCCATCCCTCCTTTACGGAGAACTGCGTTATTTTTCTTTTCTATTGCTAATAAAAAAACTATATATATGTAATATATATATATAATATATATATATATTATATATATATATATATATGGGTGTATCGAGACTAGATGGTCAGTATGGATAACTAAGGTGCACTAAAATTGGGTGAGCAGGCAAGGCATGTCACCCAGGTTGTGTTGACAATTATTTTATATATATGGCATATACATATTCCATCCACCATCCCTCCTTTATGGAGAACTGCGTTATTTTTATTGTCTATTGCAAAAAAAAAACAGAAAAACTATATATATATATATATATATATATATATATATATATATATATACATATATATTCATGGGTGTATCGAGACTAGATGGTCATTCTGGATAACTAAAGTGCACTAAAATTGGGTGAGCAGGCAAGGCATGTCACCCAGGTTGTGTGACAATTATTTTATAAATGTATATATATATATATATATATATATATATATATATATATATATATATATATATATTCCATCCACCATCCCTCCTTTACGGAGAACTGCGTTATTTTTCTTTTTTATTGCTAATAAAAAAACTATATATATATACATATATATTTTATGGGTGTATCGAGACTAGATGGTCATTATGAATAACTAAGGTGCACTAAAATTGGGTGAGCAGGCAAGGCATGTCACCCCGGTTGTGTGACAATTATTTTATATATATATTCCATCCACCATCCCTCCTTTACGGAGGACTGCTTTATTTTTAATATCCATTGCGAAAAAAAAACACAAGAAAAAGAAAAAATATCTATATATATACATATATATATATATATATATATATGGGTGTGTCGAGACTAGATGGTCAGTATGGATAACTAAAGTGCACTAAAATTGGGTGAGCAGGCAAGGCATGTCACCCAGGTTGTGTGACAATTATTTTATATAAATGTATATTATATCTATATATATATATATAATATATATATATATAATATATATATATATATATATATATATATATATATATATATATATTCCATCCCACCATCCCTCCTTTACGGAGAACTGTGTTATTTTTCTTTTCTATTGCTAATAAAAAAAACTATATATATGTACATATATATAATATTATATATATATATGGGTGTATCGAGACTAGTTGGTCATTATGGATAACTAAGTTGCACTAAAATTGGGTGAGCAGGCAAGGCATGTCACCCAGGTTGTGTGACAATTATTCTTATATATATGTAATATATATTCCATCCACCCATCCCTCCTTTATGGAGAACTGCGCTATTTTTATTGTCTATTGCAAAAAAAAAAAAAAAAAAAAACAATACATATATATACATATATATTTATGGGTGTATCGAGACTAGATGGTCATTATGAATAACTAAGGTGCACTAAAAATTGGGTGAGCAGGCAAGGCATGTCACCACCGGGTTGTGTGACAATTATTTTATATATATATTCCATCCACCATCCCTCCTTTACGGAGAACTGCGTTATTTTTATTGTCCATTGCGAAAAAAAAAAAACTATATATATACATATATATTTATGGGTGTATCGAGACTAGTTGGTCATTATGGATAACTAAGTTGCACTAAAATTGGGTGAGCAGGCAAGGCAATGTCACCCAGGTTGTGTGACAATTATTTTATATATATGTATGTATATATTCCATCCACCATCCCTCCTTTACGGAGAACTGCGTTATTTTTCTTTTCTATTGCTAATAAAAAAAACTTATATATGTACATATTTATATATATATTTATGGGTGTATCGAGACTAGTTGGTCATTATGGATAACTAAGGTGCACTAAAATTGGGTGAGCAGGCAAGGCATGTCTCCCCAGTTGTGTGACAATTATTTTACATAATGTATATATATATTCCCTCCACCACCCCCTCCTTTTACGGAGGACTGCTTTATTTTTAATATCCATTGCGAAAAAAAAACACAAGAAAAAGAAAAAATATCTATATATATACATATATATATATATATATATATATATATATATATATATATGGGTGTGTCGAGACTAGATGGTCAGTATGGATACTGAGGTGCACTAAAATAGGGTGAGCAGGCAAGGCATGTCACCCCCGGTTGTGTGACAATTATTTTATATATATATTCCATCCACCATCCCTCCTTTACGGAGGACTGCTTTATTTTTAATATCCATTGCGAAAAAAAAACACAAGAAAAAGAAAAAATATCTATATATATATACATATATATATATATACTATATATATATAGTATATATATATATATATATATATATATATATATATATGGGTGTGTCGAGACTAGATGGTCAGTATGGATAACTAAAGTGCACTAAAATTGGGTGAGCAGGCAAGGCATGTCACCCAGGTTGTGTGAC